>NC_056737.1:931723863-931983863 GCF_019279795.1 Protopterus annectens
GGGAAGAGAATATTCCTGATCACAAGAAATGGAAACCTGATCTGAAGATTCAGTGTGTCTCTTGCCTAGGCCTCTTATTAGGAGGGGGATGGGAACCCCTGATCAAGGTAATTAAGTCTTTGGCCATTTTGAGCATCTGTTTTTTGGGCATGGAGGCCTGTCCATGTGGCTGGTGAACTTGTTAATTTGCCTTTAAAGGTGTTTTAGTCTTTGCCTTTGAAGTCAGTTTAATATACAATTGTTTAGGTCTGAATACACACTCAGAAGCAGATGCCTGCTCAGCGGCTCTGGACCCATCTGAGGGAATAATCGCCGAGGCTCCAATACCTTGAGTTTCCAGTGGCCTGGCCGACTCCACGTGGGAGTCTGTAGCGGCCTGCGACTAAAGTAGCGGGTGTCAGGGGCTGCGAAAGCGCCTCACTGAGAACCAGCAAAGCGGCGACTTGCTTAGGAGAAGCTTCATCGGTTTTGGACCTTGGTTGCCTGTCTTTTTCTTTGCGTTTTTTGTGAACTCCGGTAGTCAGATGGCTATCTGACGACATTATACAATTAAATCTTCGCCCAAAATAGCTTAATGCAAAATCGTACAGATGCTTAATAGTGCGTTGGTTAAATCTAGCACAAAACCGACAACTAGAAACGTTGTGGTCAGGGCCTAGGCAAGGAATACAGTAAGAATGAAAGTCCTTATGAGGTATTTGCTTCCCACAAGAAATACAATTAACTTTTTCTGACATCGGTCTGGAGCAAGAAAAAAGTTTCTAGCGGGTACTTAGCTTTTAATGAAGACTTCGGATCTGAAAATCAAACACGAAAATCTCAGGAGTCTGCCGACCGGCACCTGCGAACTGCTTCTGCTTCGTGCACCGCGCGGCAAGAAAGACTGAAGAAAATGGCGTCGGCTGCATCTTTTATACCCCTGACGACCTGACGTCAGGGAAGAGGCAACAGCAACCGACGCAGGACCCAAGACTTTGGAATTCAGGCTGACTGAGGGCAACCTGCCACAGGATAACCCAAATGTAATGACTGCAACAGTGAAACACTAAGATCATCATACATGTAAACTTACTGCGTACCTTAAAGCATCCCAAAGGCTTTGGTATACTGGCTGGACTTTGGGCCACCTTTGGCAGGAATCCCTATTGTAAAGAATACTGCAACAGTGAAATGGGAGGACATATAATGGGTACAGATGCTACATCCAGACTGATCCAAGATACCCACAGAATTTTTTTCATGTGGAGTCTGGCATGAGGGAGTATAACAATCATCATCAATACCATGCACCCTACAATCTTGCAATCTTGAGGAATTTCCTTGCAAATATCTCCCTGAGAAACTCAAGAACTGGGGAAACAGCTCCACTTTGTCTAGAGTAAGAAAGGCTCTTCCCAAGGCAGAATCTGACAAACCAAGAATGCAATTCTGTCATAAGGGATAAGAGATGATTTCTGAAAGCAGATTTGGAAAAACAGACAAGAGTCTAAACAGTTGCTAAAGACTCTTCGCAGCTAAAAAAAAAAAAAGTCTGCAAAGATGACCCATAGCAATTCTCTCCCCTATTTCAAAAATTCTTGAGAAATGCATCCACCTCCAGCTCATGCCTTTCCTTACAAATAAACTCCTCACCTCCAACACAACATGGGTTCTGTCCTGGCCATAGCACAATAACTGCTCTTCTCTCTTTTCTAGACATCGTAAACCACGTCCGTGACTCCGGAGAACTTGTATCCACAGTCCCCCTTGACCTCTCCAAGGCTTTTGATACAGTCTCCCATACCCACCTTCTTACCCACTTTTCTAATCCTAATCTCTCACAAAACACTATTACCTGGTTCAGCAGCTACCTCTCTGACAGATCTCAGGCTGTGAAATGGAAGACTGGAACCTCAGCCTTCCTTCCAACCCCAACCGGGGTAACCCAGGGATCCATACTCAGCCCAATGCTCTTTAATATCTTTATTAATGATTTTCATGTAGCCATTCCTAACACTAAGATAATACAATATGCAGATGACTCAACTCTGGTCTGGTCTGCTTCTAACCTCCCTGAGCTCCAAACTAAAACTCAAACTGCCTTCTCAACTACTGAGAACTGGACGCTTCAAAATCATCTCTCTCTAAATGCCAACAAATCAAAAATCCTACTATTCTCTCCCTCAAAATATCTCCCCCTCGACAAAACCTCTCAATTTTATCAACCATGCCAACTCCACTATAAAAGTTGTTCCTTTTGCTACACTTCTTGGAGTTACTATTGGCAAACACCTAAAATTTGATACCCATATTCAGCTAAATATTAAGAAAACCCATCAGAAACTTGGTCTGCTGTACAGAAGCTCCCACTTCTCCCCTTCAACAAGACAGACCCTTGCCACTACCTACTTACTACCTTCACTGATGTATGGTGCTCCCCTGCTAACCAACCTAACTTCCTCCATCTCTTCTAAACTGGAAACCTGTTACAACAAAATCTCAAAGTTCCCAACCACATCCAAATACTTTACTCACCACTGTATACCTCTCCACCGGCTGCAATGGCTAGAACGTCTCAACTACCTAGACTACCTCCAACTTACCACAGCTCACAAGCTTATTTTTAAATCAACTAAATGTCCAGCACTAACAAACATCTTACCATTATACACCCCACACAGAACTCCAAGATATGCCCACCAAAATCTAATCTCTGTATACAAACCAAACTGTCCCGCTGATCAGCTTCTCCTATCCTTTTCCTTAGCCAAAAAACGGAACTCTCTCCCCTCCATCTCCAAGAATCTTTGAAAACTTTGAACTTCTGAAAACCCAGCTCCATTCTTACCTCTCCTATAAATGGAAGTACAATTGCACTGTACCTACCAAACCTGCTTAATACATAAATACATTCATTACACAAGGTTCATTCTTCCTTGCACACTAGGAATTAACCCTATTTTAATGTTACTTTTATATCATTCTCATCTTTCAAACCTTTGTACAAATTTAACTCTGTACTACGGTTTCTCAACCAGTAAACATGTAAATATGTATTATATTTTACTTCATGTTGCAGTTTAACTTTGCTTAGTTATGCTATTCTTAGTTACAAGTTGTTTAACTGGTACCTTTGCAACTATGTATTGTACTTTGTATTGTGGAGCTTTTCTCCCCGGGCCTCCAATGAAAATGGGCTCTTTGAGCCCAGTGGACTTCCCCAGTCATCAAACTGGAAATAAATAAATAAAAATGAGACAAAAATCCAAATTTGGAAAGTGCAGTGGACAGTTCAAATAAGGCAGTGAACTAATTATGTAAGCTAGAAATAAATCTTACACACCTGAACTGCTCACCAATGAAAGACTACAGGCAACCCTCAAGTCTAGATTTACCATGAAAGCTAGAGGAGGGAGGAGGGGCAAGAGGGACTGGTGGGATAACATTCTGGACAAAAAGATTAAAAAAGAGAAGGTCCAGTACAGACCTCCAGGATCCTTTGAATACTTCGGCTGCATAAGGACCACAAAGAGCTTTCTTGTGTAAAGAAAAAAATAGAATTTCAATTTTTACAGCTTCAGGGTGGTTCTGAGAATGACTGTTCCATAACAGAGGACAGCACCGTAGAATGAGTTAGAGGCCCTGGTGCATAGGACGGCACCATAGAATGGGTTTGATGCCCCTGTGCCAAGGTTGCAGAAGTCAATTTAGGGAGTTTTGCCTTTAGTTCCGTGGGTGACTTAGATTTAGTCTCACTGGTATGTGGAGAGTCGGTACAGATTAGGAGGGGTTGAGCCCTTGGCCTCAGTTAGAGCATCCGAGAAAGGAGTTTTTAGGAGACCTTTCAATATTAATTTATTTTTTCTTTCAAAGTATGGGAGCTAAAGCCCCTACATAAGTTGCAAGTGGGGTTGAACCTTCAAGTGCAGCATCCCAAGACAAACACAGGACAAATGTCCGTCAGAATTCAGCATTTTCCTGCCACACTGATCACATTGCTTAAAGCCTGTTGTCCCCTTATCAGCCATAATCAACAATTCAAATAAGTCAACAAAGAAGGAAAGGCGCTGCCAGAACAACAGTATATGAAGAAGGCACACACACGCAGTCAAGAAAAGAAAGGACTGAATTTTTTTTTTTTTTTTTTTTAATTACAAACAATGGTAATGAAGAAATACCCAATGGGTAAAAAAGGAAAGGGGGGTATCAGCAATGGTATTAGAGATTACCACAAAGGTAAGGGAGGCCTGTTGCAATGGTATGAAGAAATACCAAAATTTGGTAAAGAAACAGAAGAGAGTCACTCAACAGATGGCAAGGGTAAGCAAACTATAAATGACTAAAAAAATAAATCTCAGTCAGAAATAAACTGTCCAATTTGAAATATAAATTCTAAACCACTTAGCTTGAGTGCTGGTCTGACGCGTCTTGATACTCTACAACGCAAACAAGATCTGAGGTGATAGAGAGGGGGAACTGTGGGCAAGCTTAGCTCAACAGTTCTTTGGCTAGCATGAGCTTGTTAATACGGCTGACTCAGTTCCAAGGACAGGACAGATACCCATCAGCAATGAATGAATGAAGATTAAGAACATCAGATCCGATCTTCTCATTACAGACCCAGTTGTAGTAGCTCTGGAAGGAGAATCAGCAGCATCATATCGGTTTAGTAACATGAGAAGCACAAGTTAATAAGACGTACTGTTTTTACCTCAGAAGAAGGAAGAGTAATTAACTTAACCATGTTCTCAAAAGATAAAAATTCAAGCAAAGGGTATAAAGGTTACATAGACGAAACATTCAAGTAAAAACTGCAAAACCCAGCCAAACTAGACTCTTCACTGTGTAAATACCACAAATCTCCTGTAGTGGAGGCCCATGGGAAATATGCAAATGATCTCTTAAGGACATACCAGTGTTACAGCTACACGGTTTCTGAATGCCCATGATTTTATGGGTATATTCAGGCAAATACTGTTTTTTTTTTTTTTTTTACTTGAAATACCTTCTCTAGCTTACCCTAAACAATCTTAAACTGTTTTTTTAGCTGTTTGCTGCATTATTTAATATCTGCACTTAAAGTTACATTTTAGTCGAATTTGATCAAAAGTTTGTTTAATTTAACTGTTGAGGCTGCTCACTAAAGTGTGCTAGCCTGTGTAACTGATTTATTACTGTTTCTGCATTTTCTGTGTGTTTCTATCTAAAAACAAAAAAAAAAAATAATTCTTGTTTTCCCGCCTCTCCTCGACTAGTTTAGACCAGTTTACAGGCTTTGCTGTATTCTGGGCTGTGGTGTAGTTCCTGTGTTATCCATTACCTTACTTGGATAGAAGGAAGTTTCTTTGTTCACCAGTGGGAGCGGGGAGCCTTCAGCAGCCTACCTGTCCCTGTAGGAAGTGACCTCAGCACAAGAGCTGTAGTAATTGGTTGTTTTGGACCATTTCTAGCTCTTTTGAAGTTCCCTGTTTAAAATCCGCCTCTGGGCGTTTTTTTCTGGCTATACTACTCAGACAAGCTCCTCGTGGTCCTGCAGAGTGGTCCTAGCTACAGAGAACTCAGAAAAGCGACTACTTTCTGGATTTAAGTATCTTTGCTGTTTTTTTACTTGAAATACCTTCTCTAGCTTACCCTAAACAAGCTTAAACTGTTTTTTTTAGCTGTTTTCTGCATTATTCAATATCTGCACTTAAATTTACATTTTAGTCGAATTTGATCGAAAGTTTGTTTGTTTAATTTAACTGTTGAGGCTGCCCACTAAAGTGTGCTAGCCTGTGTAACTGATTTATTACTGTTTCTGCATTTTCTGTGTGTTTCTATCTAAAAACAAAAAAAAAAAAAAAAAAAAATAATCCTTGTTTTCCCGCCTCTCCTCAACTAGTTTAGACCAGTTTACAGGCTTTGCTGTATTCTGGGCTGTGGTGTAGTTCCTGTGTTGTCCATTACCTTACTTGGATAGAAGTAAGTTTCTTTGCTCACCAGTGGGAGTGGGGAGCCTTGAGCAGCATACCTGTCCCTGTAGGAAGTGACCTCAGCACAAGAGCTGTAGTAATTGGTTGTTTTGGACCATTTCTACCTCTTTTGAAGTTCCCTGTTTAAAATCCGCGTTTGCGCGGCTTTGAGCGATTGTGCGCATAGCGCAGCGGTGGTTAAACTTCTTCTGGCTCCACCAAGTCTGCTCTTCAAATTTTCCCTTAAGGAAGCTCTACTCTTAGTATAATCAGACTACTCGCTATATTATACGCCTATCACTTGTTCTCAAAACTTCTCTACTAAGTAAGCACTCTCATACTAAGTAAGCACTACATCCACCTACCACCCCTGGGAATATCCACTTCCCTTAAAGGCACAGCACTCCCTTATACTGTTCTAGCATGTCGAGTGGTAGATTACTGGCGTCCTCTCCAGTTCAGCTGGTTAATCTGGGTATCTTGAGACAATGCTACAATTGTCTCATGTACACAGACAACCCTCTCCTCCTCCCAACAAACACAAATACATGTGAGAGATGCAACTATATAGCCAAACTGGAGGCTGAACTCTCTCAACTCAGGGCTGGCATGACCAGACAGGAGGAGATGGTAACCACACACACAACAAACCCAGTCCCACATAGACCTACCACAACTGCAAACCAAACACATAAAACACAAAGACATACTCGGAGGCTCTAATAAAAAACTTACCAAAACAACAGAGGCTCCCAAAGCAGACATCCAAAAATCCACCACCTCAAAACAAAACACATGCAACACATACTTCAATAAATCAGTGTGTCAATCAATCACAGCCCTTAAGGCCAAACACCATGCCTGATACACTAGTAATAGGTGACTCTATAGTCAGACACACTGATGTCCCGCTTACCAGGCTGAACAAGGAGAGGGTGACTATGAGCTGCCTATCAGGAGCTAGGATCTGCCACATAACACACGCACTCAGGTCACTCCAAAGCAAGTACAAATATGACTCCGTCATTGTCCATGCTGGTGTGAATGACCTGAGACGTACCTCCCTGGACTACATGAAAAGAGACAGAGGAGCTCTATGATTATGTAGCCCAGGCTGGTATGACCCTGACCCTGAGCAGCATCTTGCCCTCACCAAGAATGATGCCACAATACAACGACAAGATGATCAGCTTTAATAACTGGCTCAAGTACTGGTGTCATTCTAAGAGGATCCAATGTCTGTCTGCCTGGGATAACATGTTGGACAAGCCACGCTGCTTCGCAAGGGACGGCTTGCACCTGTCACCACTGGGCTTCTGGATATTGGCTAAGGCTCTTGCCACCCCCATACTGCCTTTTTTAGGCAAGGCTCAAAAGACAAACCCACCTCCTTAGAAAACAAAAATGGAAAAAAACTAAGGGTAATGCTGCTCAACGCCAGAAGTCTAAATCTCAAGATGCAGGCACTCAATGCACTCCTCAGTATGGAGAACATCGACGTCTGTGCAGTAACTGAAACCTGGTTCAAGGCTCCTGAGAGCACCCCAGCTACCAGGCTATACCCCGTATCATGCTTTTCAGCCCCAAAACCGGGCGAACCACAAAGGAGGGAGTGTCCATATTCATCAAGGACACCCACACCTCCAGGTTAGTAGCAACACATGAAGCATCGGAGACCATACAGGTGCAACTAACCTTAGGCAAAACTGCTATACAACTGGTAGCATGTTGCAGACCACCCTCCCAATCTCAGGAACCCCACTCAGCCTTCCTGAAGACATTGGAGGATATGAATGTATCACAAAATGCCATCATACTGGGAGACTTCAACTACCCTAACATAGATTGGGTACATTATTCTAACCCTAACACCCTAGCCCAAAGGTTCCTGGAATTCATAAATTCAAATGCACTGGAACAACTAGTCACCTCTCCCACTAGGGGAGATAATATACTAGACCTGATCATCACAAACATGGGGACAAAATGCTCCACACCGGAGGTATACCCCTCACTAGTGAGATCTGACCACAAACTAATCACCCTGGATATACATATCCCACCTCCACCCCCAGCACAAAAGACCACAGTGAAAAACTTCTCAAAAGCAGACTTCACTCTTCTTAAGACTGAGATGGTATCCTTTAAGCCCACTGGGCCAGTGGATACCACATCCCACAATGCTGAATCCTTAACAAATGCTTTCTATGGACATCTCCAAGAATGCATGGATCATGCAATTCCAAATAAATCCAAGTCCCTCTCCACCAAAGGCAAGCGTCCTGTCTGGTGGACCTCAGCCATTAACAAATTGTATAACAAAAGGAGGAAGCTACTGCACGACAGAGCAAAATCCCATAAAGGGAAGACATCTCTGATCAACACTAGCAGAAAACTACGTTTTCTCATAAAAACATCCAAGGCCAACTTTGAGAGAAAAATCGCTAAGGACACTAAAGATAACCACAAAGCCTTCTTCAGCTATGTTAGAAACCTGGAAGGAAACCCTCAGATATGCTCAGAGTTAGTTCACAACAACAAAAAATACACTGAACCCACAGATATTGCCAACATTCTGGCTGACAGGTTCAGTGCAAATTTCTCCCCTCCCTCACCCCCAAAAGAAGAAATACTTATCCCAGCTGAATGTAATCTCCCTGTCATCTCAGATGTCCAGGTGAGAGCCGCCCTCAGCAAAGCTAAAAACACAGCATCAATGGGACCCGACGGTATCCCGGGTTGCGTGCTACGTTAACTCCAAGAGGAGCTAAACCCGCACATAAAAATGCTATTTAACCTTAGCCTTACTACAGGATATGTACCTGAACATTGGCGTACAGCAACAGTGGTCCCACTCCACAAAGGGGGTACCTCTACAGACCCTGGGAACTACCGCCCCATAAGCTTAACCAGCCTGGTCTGCAAAGCTATGGAAAGAATCATTATGGAACTCAAACAGAGACACTGGGGACCTACAGACACTTGACCCCACCCAATTCGGCCTTGTAAAGGGCAGATCCTGCCTTTTGAACCTGGTTGACTTTTTCTAAACAGTCACTAGAGCCACTGATGAGGGCAAAGCAGTCCATACAGCTACCTGGACTTGGCTAAGGCCTTCGACACAATACCCCACTCAGGCATCATAGATAAGCTCAACAGCTTAAATGTAAACCCTTATGTCACTAGATGGGTTGCAAACTGGCTAAAGGACAGAACCCATAAAGTTAAAATCACTGGAGAAATGTCAGACTCAAAGCCAGTCACAAGTGGTGTCCCACAGGGATCTGTCCTGGGACCCCTCTTGTTCGGCATTTATTTCTCAGATGTTAAAGCAAACATGGGAGGGTTGTGGCTGACAAAGTTCAGATGACTGCAAACTAGGCCATAGTCGATACACCAGCGGACACATACATCCTACAAAAAGGCCTCACAGAAACAGACAACTGGTGCCGGAGTCATGGCCTTAAACTAAATGCCAAAAAATGTATAGTCATCCCCTTTGGGAAAAACAAAGTACCCACAAATTATCACAGACAGCAACCCACTGAGTACGGAAAAAGTAATCAGAGACCTAGGGACCCAAGTCGACAGCGACCTCTCATTTGACACCCACGTTGCCAAAGTGGTTAGAAAGATATTCTACCTTGCACACCTTATGAAGGGATTCACATCCAGATCCAAGGATGTCATTGTACCCCTATATCCTCACTCATCAGACCCATGATTGAGTACAATGCCCCATTTGGTATGTACCTCACCCGGCATTTGCAACAGCTGGAGAGACCACAAAAGTACCTCACCAAGAGGATCAAGGGTCTCCAACATATGTCTTATTCTGCCAGACTAAAGAAACTACAGCTCTATTCAGTAGCATGCCGCCTGCTCGGAGGTGATCTCTGCCTGACGTACAAGGCCATGTCCAATCAGGAACTGATGGACATGCTCCACCTCAAAAAATCCAAATCCATCAGAACCATGAGAGCTAAAGACTTAAACCTCGGCACAAGTATGAATAGGACATGCTGGAGGGATAGATTCATAACCCAGAGGCTTCCCATGCTCTGGAACAAGATCCCAGTTTATGTTAGGCAGAGACCCTCACTGACTCTCTTCAAGAGAAATCTTGATGAGTGGATGGGAGATCGTAAGTTTACCCCAGGGGTCACATCTGTGTCACTACTAGACAGGGGCACAGTAAACTAATTCTATTATATAAGGGGACCTTCACTGTGTCACTACTAGACAGAGGCACAGTATTCTAAATCTATTCTGTGCATTTTTGTACCATTTCATGGGGTGGCGAAAGCCACATCACTATGGCTAGGCTTACAAATGCCCCAGGGCAGATAGCCTAGTACTAAACTATGAAACTATGAATAAAGCCATACCCCAACTTGCTGTAGACATGCCATGTTTTGGTCTTTTTGTGACCTGGTCAGTACAGCATAAGTAGATTGACTATATTTCAGAAATACAGGGATTAAAAACCCTACCCGATGCCCATATATATTAAAGGTGCCTACACAATATTCCAAACAATGTCACAGCAAAAGGTAAAAGTTGACAGACAAAGCATTCCCTAAAAGTTGTGAGGAAGACCCAGCCAAGCTAGAGCCTTCACTGTGCAACACCTCAAACACCTTGTAGTGGAGACCCATGGGATTTTAACATAAGAACATGTATTTTATTTATTTATTTATTTCACATTTATTTACTGGTAAAGGCCAACTTGGAACGAAGCCAATTTTCAGCAGAGGCCTGGGGAGAAACGCTCCAGATTGCATGTCTTTGGAATGTGGGAGGAAAAAGGAGCACCCAGAAGAACCCCACACGAATGCAGGGAGGACATGCAGACTCCAAGACATGACAATTTAAAATGCTGAAATTTAAACTAGAAGTAGAAAACACTTTCTTCCTCAAGCTTTCTCATCCTCGTGGAAGTAATCCACTTAGCAAAAGCAGTTTTAGATAGAGACACCACTACTGGATCCGCTACAATGCTGGAAAACTACTTATTGAGTCTGAGGTATCCTGTATAACCTGGGGACTTCCTGAGGGTAGGATAGGGTTTCCACCTTTTCATATGCCTAAAGTAGGACATTGTTGGTACAAACATCAGATTTTTGCAAGGCAAAACATACCCACAGCCAGTACAAAGGACAGAAAGTACAGTTTTGTACCTACCATAAATGTAGATGTTCGAGTGCTAATACAGCTGCAGTCATAACAGATGGGTTTTCCTGCCGTCAGGCGGGTCCTCGGTTGGCCGAATTCCAAAGTCTAGGTCCGGCGTCGGATGTCGTCACTTCTTCCCTGACGTCAGTGCGACAGGGGTATAAAAGAACCAGCCAACGCCATTTTCTTCAGTTTTTCTTGCCCCAGATGTCAGGTGCCCCCAGAAGGAAGGCAAAACATAAATTTATGTAATAATGCAATGCAATATAATCAAAAAACAGTAGTTGCAAGCAAATACACCATAAAAAATACCCCAATCAGGTTGTATGAGGAGGTGTTAGGCATTAGGCCTGTCCCAAGAGGGGAAGGAGGAGGAAACCTGGACTGCAGCTGTATTAGCACTCTAACATCTACATTTATGGTAGGTACAAAAAGTACAGTTTTGTACCTACCATAAATGTAGATGTCCGAACTGGATAGCATCTGCAGTCATAACAACTGGGTTGTCCTGTCGTCAGGCAGCCCTTCAGTCGGCCGGATTCCAAAGTCCGGGTCCGGCTTCGGCTGATGTCGCACTTCACCCGACGTCATCTCTGTTGGTCTTCGGGTATAAAGGCATCAGCCAACGCCATTTTCCTCAGTGTTTCTTGCCCCAGATGCCAGTAGCCCTCTTGAAGGCTAAAATTTAGATAGATGCCAATGTTTCCAAAAAGATAGAGGTAAACACAAAAATAAGCATGTATGCACATATATACAAACAAATACACCATAAAAGACCCCCCCCACCAGCTAGCTATTAGGAGGGTATACACCCTTGGAGTACCACAGAGGGGAAGGAGGGAGGGTAATTCTGACTGCAGATGCTATCCAGTTCGGACATCTACATTTATGGTAGGTACAAAACTGTACTATGTCCTTCATGGATGCATCTGCAGTCATAACAACTGGGTAGAATACCATAGCCAACAAGGGGAGGAGGATAAAACTAGATTATGGTGTGTTTAGGATCCCTTGCAGTACAGCAGTGGCAAACCCTGCTCGGGATCTGGAATATAGAGGCAAATTGTAATGCTTGGCAAATGTATGCACGGAGGTCCAAGTAGCCGCCTCAATAATGTCTTTGGTTGCCACTCCTCGTAAGAAGGCTGTGGTAGTGGCTGTTGCCCTTGTAGAATGAGGTCTTATGTTCTGTGGAATTGGTTTTCCATGGAAGGAGTAACAGAATCATATGCAATTTCCTATCCATTTGGAGATTGTCTGTTTGGAAATAGCTTTTCCTTCCCTTCCTGTTGCATAGGCTACAAAAAGTTGGTCAGTCTTTCTGCTACTTTTGTTCTGTCCAAGTAGTAGCCTACCTGTCTTTCTACATCCAAGGTATGCAATATTCTTTCCCTCTGTTTTGTGGGTTGGGAAAGAAGGTAGGAAGGTGGATTGCCTGGTTTAAAGACACTCTGGATACCACCTTAGGCATAAATGTAGGATTAGTCCTCATGGACACTCTATCTTGGTGGAAGATTAGGAAGGGTTGCACTGCCATTAAAGCCTGTAGTTCTGAAACCCTCCTTGCTGAAGTAATTGCCAGTAGGAAAGCAGTTTTCCATGACAGGTGTTGTAGGTCTGCTGTTGCTGCTGGTTCAAAGGGTGATAGTGTCAATTTTTCTAGCACAAAGTTTAAGTCCCAAGCTGGTAATGGTGGTTTCCTTGGAGGTTTTACATTCTTGATTCCTCTGAGGAACTGCCTGAGCAAAGGGTGAGAAAAAACAGGTGGATCAAAGCTGTATTCTGCTGAAATAGCTGATGCATGTATCTTGATGGAGGAGTAGGACAGGCCTGAATGAAGAAGTTGACTAGGTACTCCAGAATGTTAGGCATATCTATGTTTGACACATCTTTTCCTCTTTCAGTACTCCAAATGACAAACCTTTTCCATTTTCCAGCATAGTTTCTTCTTGTTGAAGGTCTGCGTGCTTCAAGAATAATGTCTCTAACTCTTTGGGAAAGTTCTGGATTAGCTGCTGCTATGTGATGTTCCATGCAGTCAGTTGCAGCGTTTTAGGTTTGGATGTATGATGCTGTAGTTGTTCTGAGTTAACATCAAAGGCATCAGGGTATTGGCCACATATTGTTCGAGACATGCTCCTCAGCAGTGGGTACCAGTGTTGTCTTGGCCAGTTTGGAGCTATCAGGATTATCCTTGGACGTTCTTCCTTGATTTTTAGTAATACCTTGTGTATCAAGGGAAGAGGTGGGAATGCATATGCTGTTAGGCCTTTCCAGCTGAAGGAGAGCGAATCCACTTTCCATGCTAGTGGGTGGAATGTCCTTGTGCAGAATTTTTGAGCTGGTGATTGGTAGGTGATGCAAATAGATCTATCTGAGGCATTCCCCATTTCTTTGAGATGGTCTTGAAGATGTCGGGTGCAGCTTCCATTCGTGGGCATCCGATGTGGTTCTGCTTAATATGTCTGCTAGAGTATTCTCTTTCCCGGTACAAATATTGCCTGTAACTGGATGTTGTAGCTGAGTGCCAGGGTCCACAGCTCCAAAGTCATTCTGCATAGGGGTATGAATGAGTGCCTCCCTGTTTGTTGATGTACCACATGACTGTGGTGTTGTCTGTCCTTATCATCAACTGGCCCTCTTTGAGAAATGGTCTGAACTTTTGGATTGCCAGTTTTACTGCCAGCATTTCTTTTAGGTTGATGTGCAGGTGAAGTTGATCCTGTGTCCACAATCCTTGCACGCATTTGTCCAGCATGTGGGCCCCATCCTAGGTCTGAAGCGTCTGTTGTGATGGTCTGGCTTGCTTGACATCTGCGAAAGGGTAGCCCTGGGTTTGACTGGCATGCCTGAGCCCACCATAGGAACTCCTGTTTTAAGCATGGAATTAGTGGGATTTCTGTTTCTAGGCTGTGTCTGTGTTGAGACCATAAATTCTTTAGGTACCACTGTAGTTTTCTCATATGTAGTCTGGCAAGTGGAACCAAGATTATGCATGATGCCATGAAGCCCAAGGCCTGCAATACTTTTCTTGCTGTTAACTTGTTCAGTTTTGTTAGTGCCAAGAAGTAAAGAGGAGTTCTTTTGTTTTCCTTTGTTAGGAATGCCATCTGTTTTACTGTGTCCAATTCAGCCCAAGAATGTCCTTGTTTGGGATGGTATCAGCCTTGACTTTTGTAGATTGACTGTGTATCCCAGTGCTTGCAGCAAGTAAATGACCCTTTGTAAATCTGTTGTCAGCTTGCTTTTGTTGTCCCCTTGTAGCAGGCAGTCGTCTAGGTATGGGTAAATTTGAATTCCCTGTAGTCTGCAATGGGAGATTACTGATGCCAGGCATTTTGTGAATACTCTGGGCGCAGTAGATAAGCCAAAGGGCAATGCTGAGAATTGATAGTGCTCTGATCCTGCAAGAAATCTGAGGTATCTTCTGCAGATTGGTCGAATGGGGACGTGCAGGTATGCCTCCTTGAGATCTAGAGTTACCAGCCAACACTCCTTGCCCAGCATGGGAAGAAGTTGCTGTAGGGTCAGCATTTTGAATTTTGGGACAATGATGTATGTATTTAAGGCGGACAGGTCGAGAATTGGTCTCCAACTTTTTCCTTTCTTGGAACTAGGAATAGTCTGGAGTAGAACCCCTTTCCCTGCTCTGCTGTTGGCACTCTTTCCACAGCTCTCATGTTTGCTAACTGCATTATCTGTTGTAGAGCCTCTGTTTTTTGATTTGGCGGTAGATTTGGCATTCCTCTTTTGACTGGTAAAGTGTGGAAGTGGAACCGGTAACCTTGATCTATGGTTTGTAAAATCCACTTGTCTTTTGTTATATAGTGCCAGTTCTTTGAAAATAAGGTTAATTTTCCGCCTAGAGGAGCTGCTATTTGTTCCCTGGTAGGCGGATTTAGGGTTAAGTCACTGTGGTTGAGTTGATGTAGTGGCAGAGGTTGTGTCTGTGCCTCTGTTGTTACCTTGCCACTGTCGTCCTCTGTAGGCACCTCCCCTGGATTGGTTTCTGCCTCTGGAACGTCTATTCCTGCCCCATTGAGGTCTTGTGGAGTCAGGAAAGGACCAATTTTTGGCAGGCCAGTTCCTGCTAAACCTTGGGGGTTGAACCTGCAAGAAATCTTTAACCGTTTGAACAGATTTTGCCTTTTCTTCCATTTTCTTCATAACCTGCTGGGCAGGTGTACCAAACAAACTTGTCTTATCCATAGGAGCATCTAGCAACTTAGCTTTAACATGATCCGGTAGAGCTTGCTCCTTCAGCCATGCATGCCTTCTTATCACTGTGCCAGTCATGGCTGATCTAAATGAAGCCTCCCGTGCATCATAGCCACATTTTAAGGAATGGTTACTAACCTGTTGTATGTTATTTACCATTTCTAATACATATTTCTTATCAAGAGATTCATCAGTGGTTAGTTTTTTAGTTAACTGATCAAGCATAAACTCTTGGTATTGTATCATGTGAAACTGACAATTTAAAGCTCTAGCTGAGAGAGTAGCTGAAGTGTAGACCTTTTTGCCCCATCTGTCTAATGACCTTGCTTCCCTTTCTGAAGGAATAGGGTTTCATGCTATGGTCGCGGATACTGCCTTGGGACCCTGGGATATAATTTCGCGGTCTGCAAGTGGGGCCTTGTAAAGGTGGTGATGAGTGTCTGGCACCCTGTAAAATCTGTCTGGTTTGGCAGGGGCTGGAGGTAAAGAATCTGGTGGAGCAGACATCATTGAAAGCATCATCCACCACAGAGAGAACAGGAGGTATAGCTAAGGGCCTGTGCTGTGGAAGGTGCAGAAAGGTCCTAAGTCTTTTCTGGAGTCTGAAAAATCCTGTTGCTGCCATTGGAACTGCTCTGCATGGCATGTAAGGTTTCCCCAAAGGAGAATTCTTCTGGTGGGGAAGCAGCTGGAATGGATTCTTCAGCATCAGAGTCTTCAAAATTGGAGAAAGGAGCCTCTGGCTGATCAGTTATGTCTGATTCATCGGCAGACTCATCAGAGGACACTGGCTCAGGGGCTCTGCCCTAGGTCTCTTCTCTGGGGGCTGAGAGGCCCTGTCTGGGTGAGATTGAGATCCTCTAATTAATGAAATTAAATCTTCTGCCAGAGTAAGCATTTGAGAACTAGAGGAGGGCCTGGTTGTAGGGGGTTTAACAGGCACTGTTTTAGTAGTCTTTGCTGCTTTAGCCCTGGCGAAGGCCTTAATGGACATGGCTGCTGGAGGCCTAGCAGCACCACGTGCTGGGGTAGAGACATCCAAGGGAATGGTGTCTGATAAGTCAGTGGCAACCACCGTAGTGGATAAAATTTCTGAGGCCGTTTCAAGAGTGGTAGCAGGGGCCTCAGTTGTAGAGATAGATTCAGCTGTACTTTGAACAGTTTTCTCGGTTTCGGCCAAAACCGAGACACTCGCGGTTTGCTTAACCATGGTTTCGGCCGAAACCGCGGACCGCGAGTGTCGGTCTTTATCTTTGCGTTTTTTGGCAGATTGGGTAGTCGGAGGATCCAACGGCATAATGTACGCAAAATCAGAACCGAAAAACTGTTTAGCAAACTCCGACCGACGCCTAAGCGTTCGCCGGTTGAACGAAGCACAGGCCGAACAGGCTGCTACGTCGTGGGCTGGGCCTAAACAAGGCAGACAATAAGAGTGGAAATCTTTATGAGGTATTTGTTTCCCACAGGTTAAACAATTATTAACTTTTTCTGACATCGGCTGAGGCAAGAAAGAGTCCCCAACGGGGTACTTAGCTTTAGAAGTCTTCGAAGTAGTATTCGGTAGAAGTAATCTCTGGATCCGACCGACCGGCACTTGCGAACAGCTTCTGCTTCGGGCGCCACGCAGTAAGAAAGACTGAGGAAAATGGCGTCGGCTGATGCCTTTATACCCGAAGACCAACAGAGATGACGTCGGGTGAAGTGCGACATCAGCCGAAGCCGCCGGCCGACTGAAGGGCTGCCTGACGACAGGACAACCCCAGTTGTTATGACTGCAGATGCATCCATGAAGGACATCTGTACTATGCTCATCGTGCATACAGCTGCAGTCAAAACAGATGGGTAGAATCCCAAAGCTAAAAAAGGGGTGGCAGGCACTAAGAGGAACTAGGAGGAGCCAGGATGCCTTGCAAGACTGCAGTGGCAAAGCCCGCTCTAGATTTGGAGTATAATGGTAGGTGATAGTGCTTGGAGAAAGTATGTACAGAACTCCAAGTGGCTGCTTCCAAAATATCTTTGGTAGGAACCCCCCTGAGGAAAGCTGCAGAGGTAGCTGTGGTCCTTGTGGAGTGAGATCTGATGCCTGTAGGTACAGTCTTACCATGAAAAGAGTAACAAAAGCGTATGCAGTGGGCTATCCATTTTGAGATTGTCTGTTTGGAAATAGGCTTCCCTTGAGCACCTGTAGCATAGGACACAAAGAGTTGCTCTGATTTTCTGAAAGGCTTTGTTCTGTCCAAATAAAAACGGAGCTGTCTGTGAATGTCCAAGGAATGTAGTAGTCTCTCCCCTTTGTTTTGTGGATTAGGGTAAAAGGTAAGTAAGTGGATAGCCTGATTCAAGGCTACCCTGGATACTACCTTTGGCATAAAAGAAGGGTTGGTTCCTAAGGAAATTCTGTCCTGATGGAAAATGATGAAAGGCTGCACAGCCATGAGGGCTTGTTCTGAAACCCTGCGTGCTGAGGTGATAGCCAGAAGGAAGGCTGTTTTCCATGACAAATATTACAGTTCTGTTGAGGCAGCAGGCTCAAAAGGAGGCAGGGTCAGTTTTTCTAGAATGAAATTGAGGTCCCAAGCTGGTACTGGTTGCTTCCTTGGGTGTTTTATATTCTTAGCCCCTCTGAGGAACTGTCTTAAGAGAGGGTGAGAGAATAAAGGAGGATCAGTGTTGTATTCTGCAGAAATGGCTGAGGCATGGATTTTGATGGAGGAGAATGAAAGTCCACTGCTTAGCATCTCAGCTAGGTACTGTAATATTTGAGGTAGATTCAGTATTCCAGGATTCTGACCCTTTTTCTGATTCCAGGCACAAAACCGTTTCCATTTTGCGGAGTAGGCTTTTCTAGTAGAAGGCCTTCTGGCCTCCAAAATGACATCCTGCACCTCCTTGGAGAGTAGGGTCTGTTGTGAATTTAAGGAATCCTCCATGCGGCTAGATTGAGCGTTTTCAGCTGACTGTGAAGAGTTTTGAAGTTGTGCTGAGTCAGTAGAAGAAGCATTAGAGGCAGGATCCATGGTGGGGAATGCGTCAGGCTCCTCACGAGTGGGTACCAGTGTTGTCTTGGCCAGTCTGGAGCAATGAGAATCATCTTTGGTCTGTCTGCTCTGGCTTTTAATAGAACTTTGGGCAGCAGAGGAAGAGGTGGAAAGGCATAAACTGTCATTGTTGTCCAACAAAGAGAGTGCGTCCACTTTCCAGGCCTGTGGATGAAAGGTCCTTGAACAGAATTTTGTCAAATGGTAATTTCTGTGGGTGGCAAAGAGATCTATGTCTGGCCTTCCCCATGCTTGAATTATCTTTGTAAAAACTTGAGGATGCAACTTTCATTCGTGTGGATTTGTCATATTTCTGCTTAGGTTGTCTGCCAGCGTGTTTTCCTTGCCTGGCAAGAACTGTGCTTGAAGTTGGATTTGTAATTCCAGAGCCATGTTCCAAAGAGACATGGCTAGCCTGCATAGGGGATATGAATGGGTTCTTCCCTGTTTGTTTATGTACCACATCACTGTGGTGTTGTCTGTCCTTATCAATAGCTGGCCTGGATGCAGTAGGTCTTTGAAAGCCATAACAGCATTTATTACTGCTAGCATTTCCTTTTGATTGATGTGTAGGTGCTTTTCTTTTTGGGACCATTTGCCCTGAATGCACCGATCTGTCATGTGCGCCCCCCAGGCGTAGTCCGAGGCGTCTGTTGTGATGACTTGATTTGCTTGAGGCTTGCAGAATGGAAGACCTATGTTTCTTTGGCATGCTTGAGCCCACCACAGAAATTCCTTTTGAAGACATGGAATCAGTGGTATAATTGTTTCCAAACTGTGGCTGTGTTGAGACCATAAGTTTTTTAGGTACCATTGAAGTTTCCTCATATGCAACTTTGCACATGGGATTAGCAGGATGCAAGATGCCATGAATCCCAGAGCCTGCAGGATTTTCCTTGCAGTCAGCCTGGTGAAGGTTGCCAGTTTTCTGAAATATTGAGTTAGTTGCCCTTGTTTCTCTGGCGTGAGGTAGGCCATCTGGGTGTTTGTATTCAAGCTGGCACCCAGGAAAATTATTGTTTGAGAGGGTATTAGTCTTGATTTCTTTTTGTTGACTGTGTATCCCAGAGAATTCAACAACATTATTACAAACGCCAGGTGTTTCAGAAGTATGTGTTTGCTGTCCACTTGGATCAGGCAGTCGTCCAAATATGGGTATATTTGTATCCCTTGAAGTCTGCAGAAGGCAATTACTGATGCCAGGCATTCGTGAACAGTCTGGGCGCAGTAGATAAGCCAAAGGGCAATGCAGAGAATTGATAATGGGTTGAACCTGCAAGAAATCTGAGGTATCTTCTGCAATCTTGTCTGATTGGGACATGCAGGTATGCCTCCTTGAGGTCCAATGTTACCAGCCAAGACTCCTTGCCCAGCATGGGAAGAAGCTGCTGTAATGTGAGCATCTTGAATTTTGGTACGACTAAATATGTGTTTAGGATGGATAGGTCCAAAATAGGTCTCCAATCTTTGCCCTTCCTTGGTACCAGGAATAGTCTGGAATAAAAACCTTGACCCTGTTCTTGTGCAGCTACCTCTTGAATAGCTTTCATGTCCATGAGATATGAAATTTGTTTTTGTGCCTCTGCCCTTTGATTGTGTGGCAGGTTTGGCATGCCTCTCATTTTTGGAAGGGTGTGAAAGTGGAATCTGTAGGCTCTGTCTATAATGTCCAGGATCCATTTGTCTTTTGTGACAATATGCCAATTTTTCGAAAATAACGCCAGTTTTCCGCCTAAAGGTGCTTCCAATTGAGCCTTGCTTGGCACGCAAAGGGGAAAGTCATTGGTTCTGCTTTCTGAATGGCTGTGAACTATCCTCACCACCTCTTGGTGTAGGTGCTTGCCATTGTCTGCCTCTAAATGATCCTTGAGATTGCCCTCTACCCCTCGGGCGCCTGTATCTACCTCTTTGAGGTCTGTCCGTGACTGGAAAGGACCAATTTTATGAAGGCCAATTTCTACTGAAACGTGGAGGTTGTACCTGTAGGAAATCTTTCACTGTTTGCATTGATTTTGCCTTTTCCTCCATTTTCTTTAATACCTCCTCAGCTTTAACACCAAACAATACATCTTTTTGAAGAGGTGCATCCAGTAATTTAGCTTTGACATGATCTGGTAAGGTTGTGCTCTGAGCCAAGCATGTCTACATATGACTGATCCTGTAACAGCAGCTCTACATGACGCCTCTAAAGCATCAAAACCACATTGCAAGGTATGTTTACCCACCTGCTCTACACTATGCAACAAATCCTGCAACTCTTTCAAGTCTGGTTGTTCAGGTTGTGACATTTTGCTTTTCAACTGAGATAACAAAAACTGTTGATACTTTAACATATGGAACTGACAGTTTAATGCCCTCATGGTTAAGGTGGCCGAGGTGTATACCTTTTTCCCCCACCTTTCTAAAGCTCTGGAATCTCTCTCTGAAGGTAATGGATTTCTGGCAGTGGAGGCCTTAATTCCCTTGGGACCCTGTGAAACAGTTTCTGGGTCAGCCGCATGGCTTTTGTATAGAAATTGGTGTGAATCAGGAACCCGGTAATACCCGTCAGGCTTGACTGGAGCTGGAGGTAAAGAATCTGGGTTAAGGCTGGCCTCTGAATACACATCATCTAGTATGTCTACGACAGGAGGGATAGCCAGAGGCCTGTGCTGAGAGAGCAAGAGGAAATCCCTGAGCCTTTTCTTGGAGTCTGAGTAATCTTGGCCTTCCCAGTGGAAGTGTTCCCTCAAGGTATGCAAGGTTTCCCCAAAAGAGTAGTCCTCAGGAGGGGAGATAGAGGGAATGGACTCCTCTGCATCAGAATCTTCAAAAGGCGAGTATGATTGTTCCTGGTCTTCAGAATGTTCTGAAGTAATGGAGGCCTGGTCCGAGGAAGGGTATTCTTCCTCCACTCTGGCCTTTTGTCCGAGGGGGGTTGAGAACCCCTGATAAGAGTAATCAAATCCTCAGCCATTTTGAGCATCTGCTTTTTAGGCATGGGGCCTTGAGAGGGTCCCTGTGGAGCTTGTCTTTTAGTATGCATGACTGCTTTAGATTTAGTGAAAGCCTTAATGGAAAAAGAAGAAGAAGGCCTGAAGACACCTTGAGAGGTGGCAGACCTGTCTAAACTGAGTTTCCCCGCCAAGAGTGGCTTCTGTATCTGTAGTCGGAGTGTGGGCCGAAGAGCCTGCGACCTCGGGCACAGAAGACACCGCTAATGAAGTGTCATCGGTAGTCAGGGGCTGCGTAGGCGCCTCGCTGAGAACCGGAGCACCTGTAGTCGGCTTTAGCGTGGTGTCGGTAGAAGTCGCGGACCTCGTATGTCGGTCCTTATCTTTGCGTCTTTTACTCAAAACTGGAGTCGGAGTATCCGACGACATAATGTAATTAAACTTTTTGCCAAAAATAGTGTTGGGCGAACTCCACCTGACGCTTAATGTCTGTTGAATGTAGCACAAAAACGACAGGCCGAGATGTCGTGGTCTGGGCCTAAGCAAGGAATGCAGAGGGAATGGAAATCCTTATGCGGTATTTGCTTCCCACATGAAATGCAATTATTAACTTTGTCTGACATCGGTCTGAGGCAAGAAAAGTTTCCCCAACGGGGTACTTGGCTTTCAAGAAGACTTCAGTTGAAAAATATTCGTAATCTCAGGAGCTGGCCGACCGGCACTTGCGAACTGCTTCTGCTTCGGGCACCGCGCGGCAAGAAAGACTGAAGAAAATGGCGTCGGCTGGTTCTTTTATACCCCTGTCGCACTGACGTCAGGGAAGAAGCGACGACATCCGACGCCGGACCTAGACTTTGGAATTCGGCCGACCGAGGACCCGCCTGACGGCAAGAAAACCCATCTGTTATGACTGCAGCTGTATGCATGATGAACATCGTCATTTTTTGCCTAAATAAAAGCTTATTCTTGTAGCATTTTAGTTGCTTATTCTGTTTCTTATAACATTTAGGTGTTTCAGATACAGAATAACTTTTATGCAACTATTACATAAAATATAGGAAATATGTTTGTCCTAAAATCTCAGGACATTTGCCATTTTTTCGACTTCTTTGCAGGACACAAGTGCCCAAAGAGGGACTGTCTCTCGCAAAGTGGGACAGGTGGTAACCCTATGGCAGGAGGATGACCCCCCCCCCCAGGTTGTTTGAATCTGAGTGAAAGGGACAAAAATCACAGGAGGCCGAGAGGAGATTATGGAGACAAGAGGACTACCTGGGAAGAACTGCTCTACCTCTTGCACTCAGCAAGAGCAAGACAAGTGGTCAGCAGATAGAAGGCTTTGAGGATGGCAGTATGTACTGCAACAGAGATTTACTCAAACATTTACAATTATGGTAAGTGGAATACAACCGTACCATCTTCTTCACACTCAATGTTACAGTACTGATTCTTGGAAGGACTACCAAAGCTAACAGATCAGTGGCAGGTCATCTGCAAGACCCTAGGAAATGTGGTTTTCCAGGATGGCAGTAGCAAAACATGTACAAGGGTTCTATGTGGCTGCCCCTAGTATGGCCTAGGTAGTGGCGCCTTTGAGAAAAACAGTGGCAGTTGCCCCATGCTTGGTGGAGTGGGCTTTAATAATGCCAGGGTTGATCTTTTCCATGGTGTAAAAGAACTTAATGCAGTTTGTTATCCATTTTGAAATAGCTTGCTTGAAGACACGACTGCTTTGTTTACCTTCCGTGAAAACCACCAGTAACTGCTCTGCTCGATTAAGAGTTTTTGTCCTGGCTAGGTAGTACCTGATCTGCCTGTGCACATTCAGAGATTGAAGCACTTGCTCTGCCCTGTACTGTGGAATTGGGAAGATGACAGGTAGGTGGATAGCCTGGTTTGAGGTAAGTTTTGATACCACCTTAGGCATAAAAAATGGGTTTGTTCTGAGGACTACCATAAACCTGTGAAAGAGAATGAAAGGTTCTTCACACTAGGGCTTGTAGCTGTGAAACTCTCCTAGCTGATGCGACAGCTATAAGAAAAGTCGTCGTACAAGACAGCATCCTTAGAAAGGCAGTGGCAACAGGCTCAAAGGGGGTAATGTTAGTTTCTCTAGCACATAATTTATAGCCAAAGTAGAACAGGGTTCCTGCTGGGTGGTCTCAAGTGAATTTAGAAAAAGCTTCATGTGGGGGGTGACAGAAGATAGGTGGGGCACTGTGCAGGCAAGCTAATATAGCAGATGCATATCCTTTAATGCTGGAGTAGGAAAGTTTAAAACAGACCTGACAGGTACTGCAAGACTGAGTTAATGCCTGCTGAGAAGGGCTAGTATTCTTGCTGTGATACCAGGTTGAAAATCTTTTCCATTTTGCCAGGTATAATTTTCCGGTAATGTGTTTTCTTGCTTCCTTTACAATGGAAAGCATTTCCTTGGTATAGAGGAATTCCTTGCTATCAAAACCCAGTCCTACAGACTGTTAACTTGAAGGTGGCTAGCTGAAGATGGAAAAAGTACAGTTGTGTACACTTACCATAAATGTAGATGTTAGAGTGTATTCACTGTTGCAGTCATCACATTTGGGTTATCTGCTTGCAGTAGCTCTCAGTCGGCCTGATTATCAAAGTCTTGGGTCCTGCATCGGTTGCTGTCTCATCTTCCATGACATCAGGGGTATAAAGCATGCAGCAGATGCCATTACATCAGTTTTTCTGGCCCCAGATGTCAGGTGCCCTCCATAATGGGAAGCAATTATATACAAGGTTACACCTCCAACACAAAAGCAAATACACCAAAAAGCTAGAAGTCAGGGGGCTGGAGGGAGGGTAACCAGGACTGCAACAGTGAATACACTCTAACATCTACATTTATGGTAAGTGTACACAACTATACTATGTTCTTCGTGTTTCACTTTTGCAGTCATCACATTTGGGTAGATTTCCAAAGCTAATGATGGGCGGAGGTAATAAGATAGCATTAGGACCAGCTATAAGGCCCTGCAAGACTGCAGTGGCAAAACCAGCTCTGGATTTAGAAAAAAATTGGCAAGTAGTAATGCTTGCTGAAGGTATGCACAGAACTCCAGGTAGCAGCTTCTAGGATGTCCCTGGTAAGCACACCTCTAAGAAAGTCTGTAGAGGTACATGCAGCCCTGGTTGAATGCGTTCTAATCCCCTGTGGGGTAGGTTTTCCATGGTGCTTATAGCAGAAATGAATGCAGTGGCCTATCCACTTAGAAATGGTTTGCTTTGAAATGGCCTTCCGCTCTGCCCTTGCAGCAAATGCAACCAGCAGCTGTTCAGATTTCCTGAGAGGTTTAGTCCTGTCCAAGTAAAATACAAGTTATCTGTGCACATCCAATGAGTGCAGTATTCCATCCCCCCTTGTTCTGTGGATTAGAAAAGAAGGTTGGCAAATGAATGGACTGATTAAGGGCCACACTGGATACCACCTTGGGCATGAAGGAGGGATTGGTCCTGAGGGACACCCTGTCCCCATGAAAGATGATGAAAGGCTCCACTGCCATGAGGGCCTGTAACTCACTCTTCTTGCTGAAGTGATGGCTAGAAGGAAGGCTGTTTTCCAATAAAGGAATTTCAACTCTGCATTTGCAGCAACTGGCTCAAAGGGAGGTAGAGTGAGTTTTTCCAATACAAAGTTGAGGTCCCAGGCTGGAGTAGGGGGATCTCCTGGGTGGTCTTTTAAGTTTTTGGCCCCTCTGAGTAACTGCTTCAACAGTGGATGAAAGAAGAGGGTGGTTCTGTATTGTAATGAGCTGAAATGGCTGAGGCATGAATTTTGATAGAGGAAAAGGAAACGCCCTTGTGAAGCAACTCAGTTAAGTATTGAAGAATCTGAGGTAACTTGGGTGCTGCTGCGCCCATCCCCCGAGTTTGGCTTCAGGAACAGAATCTTTTACATTTTTCAGCATAGGATTTTCTAGTACTTGGCCTCCTTGCCTTCAGAATGACATCCATCACTTGTTTACTGAGGGATGGTAACAGAGATCAGGTAATTAGCCAGGCTGCCAGGTTCAAGGTTTGAAGCTGTGGGTGCAGAATCTGGTCCTCCTGCTGGGACAGCAGGGTAGGGGTCTGAGGCAGGAGCGATGGTGCCAGCAGTGACACACTGCGCAAGAGGGAATACCAGTGTTGGCGTGGCCAGTCTGGTGCAATCAGTATTGTCCTTGGTTTGTCCTGTTTGATCTTTAGTAGTACCATGGAGAGGAGAGGCAGAGGGGGAAAGGCATAAACTGATAGGTTTTTCCAGGTGAAGAACAGGGCATCCACTTTCCAAGCTTGTTTGTGGGTAGTTCTCGTGCAGAATTTGTCCAATTGTTAGTTCTGGGGGGAGGCAAAAAGGACTATCTCTGGCTCCCCCATTTGTTTCCCAACATGTTGAATATCTTTGGTTCAAGTTTCCACTCATGTGGGTCCATGAGATTTCTGCTTAGGTCGTCTGCCAGTGTATTTAGCTTTCCTGGCAGGAACTGAGCCTGTAGGCGCACTTGGTAGCTCAAGGCTGTGTTCCACAGCGCCATGGCTAGTCTGCAGAGACGGTATGAGTCAGTTCCTCCCTGCTTGTTTATGTACCACATAACAGTGGTGTTGTCCGTCTTTACCAATAATTGTCCTGGAAGAATGTGGTCCTTGAAGGCTGTCAGAGCATTCTGTACAGCTAACATTTCTTTTTGATTGATGTGCAGGTGCATTTGACTTCGGTTCCATTTGCCCTGAATGCATTTCCCTGCCAAGTGAGCCCCCATGCATAGT
Organism: Protopterus annectens; assembly: GCF_019279795.1. NCBI lineage: Eukaryota > Metazoa > Chordata > Ceratodontiformes > Protopteridae > Protopterus > Protopterus annectens. Next base: position 931,749,931 of record NC_056737.1, read on the forward strand.
CTGATGTGTCTGCTAGGGTTTGGGAGGCAGGGGGTAGAGTGAATGGCAGTCCCTTGTTTTGGTGGCAGGCCTCTACCCACCAAAGGAATTATCTGTAGACAAGGTATGACAGGAATCATTGATTCTAGATCCTGAGAATGTTGACACCATAGGCTTTTGAGATACCATTGTAGTTTCCTCATATGCAGTCTTGCATATGGAATTAGTAGAATACAGGAGGCCATGAACCCCCTGGGCTTGCAGTATTTTCCTTGCAGATAGCTGGGTCTTTGAGGCCAGTAGTTTGAAGTAGGCTGTCAAATGAACTTGTTTCTCTGGCGTGAGGTAGGCCATCTGGGAAGTTGTATTCAAACTTGCTCCCAGGAATACAATTTTCTGGCAGGGTACAAGATGTGATTTATTTTCGTTTATGGTGTACCCCAGAGAAGTTAGTAGTTTATTTACAAATGCCAGATGATTCAATAGTATGTCCTGGCTTTCTGCCTGAATTAGACAATCGTCCAGGTATGGGTATATTTAAATATTTCTTTGCCTGCAAAAAGCAATGACTGGAGCTAGGCACTTTGTGAATACCCTGGGCGCAGGAGATAAGCCAAAGGGCAGTGCAGAACTGATAGTGCATGTAGCCTGCTTTGAAGCGTAGGTATCTTCTGCAAGATTCCCTTATTGGGATGTGCAAGTAGGCTTCCTTTAAATCAAGTGTTGCTAGCCAGGCATCTTTGCATAGCATAGGAAGCAGCTGATGAAGAGTTAGCATCTTGAATTTTGGGATTACCAAAAATGTGTTTAGGATAGACAGGCCCAGGATAGGATGCCAGGAATTGTCTTTTCTGGGTACCAGAAAAAGTCGAGTAGAAACCTTATCCTCATTCTTCTTCTGGGACAGGCTGAATAGTCCTGATGCTTAAAAGAGAGAGAAATTGCTTTTGAGCCTCTGCCACTGATTTGGGGGTAGATTTGGCCAACTGTTTGGGGTTGGTAAGGACTGGAAGTGGAGTCTGTATCCTTGGGAAATTAGAAGTTATGTACCTACCATAACGTTCCATGTTAGTTGTCTTCTCTCGCCTTCTTTCTTGCTGGATGGGTTCGGAGCCGATCCTCGGCTCGGCACTTGCTTTAGCTTAGGAACTCCTTTTACCAGCTCGAGGCAACCCTATATCCCATGATGCAAGGCGGAACTACCTCAGATCTCGTTTGGTAGCTAACCTACCCTGCTAAAGACTATCCTAACATAATTAGGAACACAAGTTCCTAATAGAAGTCCTCATAAGAAGGCTCCGGAGGAAACAACCTAATAGGAACTCTTCAAGATCTGTCCAGGCCAGGGGGAAGGAGGGAGGGACGCAAGAAAGAAGGCGAGAGAAGACAACTAACATGGAACGTTATGGTAGGTACATAACTTCTAAATGTTAAGTTGTCAATCTTGCCTTCATTCTTGCTGGATGGGACCGCGTCCCTAGCACCTGTATCCCGGGTGGCTCAATGGAACAGACTCTTGAGAACTGTGGAACCAAAACTGGCCCTATCTCTGGTGGCCAAGTCCAACTTGTAATGAGAGACAAAGGTATGGGGCGTAGCCCAAGTAGCTGCTGCACAAATGGTATCAATGGGTAGTCTATCCTGAAAAGCTGCAGAAGTGGATAGACTCCTGGTTGAGTGTGCTTTTGGCTTAGAAGATAGCTGTTTGCCTCTGAGAGAGTACACATAGGAAATAGTGGAAGTCAGCCATCTGGATAAGGTCACTTTAGATACTGGAAGACCTATCCTGTTTTCTGCATAGGAGACAAATAATTGGTCCGATTTTCTGAATTGTTTAGTTCTATGCAAATAGTACCTGAGCTGACGATGGACATCCAAATTATGCAGTTTCTGTTCAGCTCTGTCGGAATAGTTTGGGAAAAAGACTGGTAGGTCTATAGATTGGTTAATGTTGGTTTGAGATACGACTTTGGGGAGAAAGGAAGGGTTAGTTCTTAATGATACCCTGTCCTTATGAAAAACCAAATAAGGGGAACGAATGCAGAGAGCTTGAATCTCGGAAACCCTTCTTGCAGAAGTGACAGCCAGTAAAAATATAGTTTTCCAGGTCAATAACTTCAAAGAACATGAAGCAGGCGGTTCAAGGAGGTAGTATCAAGGATGCCAACATTAAGTTTAGATCCCATTGGAGGAGGATGCTTTATAGGTGGTTTTAGGAGGAAAACTCCTCTCAGAAAGGCCTTGCATAACCTATGCGACATAATGTTATTGTCATGCAGGCCAACATGATACTTGGAAATAGCAGCCAGTTGTACTTTGACTGTAGATGACGAGGATCCTGAATGAAAAACCTCCGCCAGGAAATCTAAAACCGAATGTACAGGAGCAGTAAAGGGTCAATATTTCTGGAATTCGCCCAAATAGAAAAACGTCGCCACTTGCTAGCATAAACAGTCCTAGTGGACGACTTCAAGGAAGACACCAAAATGTCTCTGAGTCCGAAATCATCGGTAGCCTGGCTAGGGTAGGAAGTGGAGCAACCAAGCAGTGAGGTTGAGAGAATGAATGGCCCGGTGCTGCTGACCCGATTGGTGGATCAAGAGATCCGGAACTGGGTCCAGATGCCAGGGCTGCACCAGAAGGTGACGATGCAGAGACGGAAACCAAATTTGTCGAGGCCAATATGGGGCAATGAGGATCAATTTGGCTCTCAAAACGGTGGCTTTCTGAATGACTTGTGGAATCAAGGGAAAAGGAGGAAAAGCGTACAGAAGTCCCCGGGGCCAATCCTGGGTTAGAGAGTCTCTCAGGGGTTGGCCTGGAAGGGGAAAGAGGGTGAAGAAATCGGGGCACTTGTTGTTTTGAGTAGCAGCAAAAAGATCGCAACAAGGAGTGCCCCACTTCAGAAAAATCTGATCCACTACAGATTGATTGAGAGACCACCCGTGAGGCATCAGAATGGATCTGCTCAGCCTGTCCGCTAATAGGTTGGACCTGCCGGGGATGTGCGTTGCTATCAGAAACCGCTGAGAAGAGATCGCCCATTGCCAAAGTCTGAGAGCTTCTCGACATAACGGATAGGACCTGGTCCCGCCCTGTTTGTTGATGCACCAGACTACGGACATGTTGTCCGTCTGTACTGCAATAGTCCCCGTGGGAAGAAAGTCGTTGAGGGCTTGCAACGTTAAAAGCACTGCTCTCATCTCCAGGACATTTATGTGCAGATGGTATTCTATGGGTTGCCGTCCGTGGACCATCCTGCCCTGATAATGCCCCCACCCGATCAGAGAGGCATCCGTAGTGGCTGTGGCAACTGGAGGAGGGAATAAAGGGTCGGCCCTGATGAAGAAGAGGGAAGATATCCACCAGTTCAGATGAGCTCGCACGACTGTGTTACCAAGACTTCGTGCCTCATCGGAGACTGTGGTACGACCACTGCGTAAATAGCATCCACTGCAGAAGGCATGTGGAAGCGAGCCAGTGGTAGAAGAACAATGGCGCAGCCATGAAACCTAGAACCTTCAGTATAAATCTGGCTTTGATCTTGTTGCTTTGCAATAGAAGCGAGCAATTTTGGATGTCCAGAATTCTTTGGTCTGTTAGTCTGGCCAACATTTTGGCGATGTTTAATTCTGCGCCTATAAAGGTGATAGATTGGCAAGGCAGCAGAGAAGATTTTTGAAATTTACTGAAATTCCCAAACTCCTGCAAAGCTGTAGTGTGTAGTCTCTGGACTGAAGAAGCTGACACTTGGTGGTGGCGGAGAGGAGCCAGTCGTCCAAATAGGGAAACACCTGGAATCCTTGACATCTCAGATGAGCTGTGACCACTGCCATGCATTTGGTAAACACTCTGGGGGCTGAAGTGAGGCCAAAGGGCAGTGCTCTGAATTGGTAATGACTGGTCCCTAGCCGAAAGCGGAGAAACCTTCTGGAGCGTCTGTGAATCTTTATGTGATAGTACGCATCCTGAAGGTCTATAGAGCACATCCAGTTGTCCTTGCCCAGAAAGGGCAGAATGGACTGAAGCGTGACCATCCGGAATCTTGCCTTCTTGACAAATCTGTTTAGATTGCTCGGGTCTAATATTGGTCTCCAATCTCCCGACCTTTTGGGGATCAAAAAGAATCTGGAGTAGACGCCGGATCCTACCTGGTCTGCCGGCACAGTCTGGACGGCTCTTTTTTCTAGGAGCTTTGAAACCTCCTGTTCTGCCAAATCCCTTTGACCGGGTGAGATGTCTGGAAGGGATTGTAGAGTGCAGGAAACCTTTGAAGGGGATTTTGTAACCCTCGGATATGATCGACTGTACCCACATCTCTTGAGATAGGGATTGCCAGGCTACTGGGTACAGCGAAATCCTTCCCCAGACTGCCTCCAAGGGTGGACAGTCGGGCAACACCTCAGGGATGCTGAAAGGGCTTCTCAGGAAGAGACTCCCTGTTGCCCTGGTTCTGAGGACCCCCCTTGCCTCTAGGGCGGCGTCTATTATTGTTACCCCCTCTGCCTCTGGGGGTAAACTGACCACGTGTGTCCGGTGTAGCTCCTTGGGCTTTACGGAACCACATCTTCCCCCCTGACCCTTGGGGTATGGTCTAGAAGGAGTGGAAAACTGGACTCCAATGGCAGAAAGAGTTTTACCGTCCTGCTCACACCTGGTCAAGGTATCCTTCACCTGAGGTCGAACAAAGCCGAACCATCAAAGGGGTATTAGTGAAGGGCGCCTTAAAGGGGTCCACAAAATTACAAAGCCGCATCCAGGCTTGGCGTCTAAGAGCAACTCCTGTGCCTGCGGCCCTGCTCGCTCCATCGGCCGCATAGGTTATGAGCCGCATGGAGGAGTTAGATATGGAATTCAGGATTGCAAGCTGCGAGGCAATCTTTTCCTGAGCCCCAGCAGCAGAAGGATCCTGGACTACTTCACCCAGTTCCTTGAGAACATCTCGTTGAAGCCTGGTGAAGTGACAAAGATAATTCAGCGAGCATAGCAAAGGTCGCTGAAGAAAACATCCGCTTTCCATACCTGTCCATGGTCCTAGAATCCTTGTTAGGAGGATGGACAGGTACTGAAGGATCCGCCAGTTCCTTCTTAGTGGCCGCCACCACCATAGCATCCACAGAGACACCCTTGGAAAGGAACTGTTTGTCGAAGGGGCGTGATGAATTTGGATGGTCTCCTGGGGACAGGTTCCACAGAATCTGGAGCCGCCCGCCTTCCCGAGCCACTACCTGCATCAGTGGGTGAAGGCGGAGACACCAGGAAGTGGAGGGTCGGGATCCAAAAGCCTCCAGGTATACCGACTCATCCTCGGAGGGGTCAATGGAGGGCCAATTCCCCCTCTGTTTGAGGAGTTCAAGGATGTCTGAAAAGGAGACATCCTCAGAGGGGGATCATGGGGAACCCTCCGACTCATCTAAGTCGGTATCAGATGTAGTAGACTCAGGGGAGTCTGTGCGTTTCCTCTTACACGTCCTCTTCCGAGGGGGTTCCCCTGCAGGATCAGGAGAAACCTCGGAAGAGGAGGAAATTCCCAATGGGGAAAAGTACAGTTTTGTACCTACCATAAATGTAGACGTTCGAAGATCCACATTGCTGCAGTCCTTACTTATGGGTAGTCCGCTGTCCTCGGTCGGCCCGAATACCAAAGTATTAGGCTGACGTCGGTCATGGCGCCTAGATCTGACATCAGAGCGTCAGGGTATAAAGGCGCATGACCGACGTCATATCCTCAGTCTTTTCTTGCCCCAGATGTCAGAAGGCCAAACCAGAAAGGCCACAGCCAAAAACAGAATACCTCCCAAAAACATGCCCAACAACAACCATCACCTAAAGCATAGCACCAAGTCAAACTACAGTGGGGAAGGAGGGAGGGTAAATTGGACTGCAGCAATGTGGACCTTCGAACATCTACATTTATGGTAGGTACAAAACTGTACTATGTTCTTCATCTCACATTGCTGCAGTCCTTACTTATGGGTAGAATCCCAAAGCAACGGGAAAGGGAGGATGGTAAAAATCATAAAGCATTAGGGGCCGCTAAAATGCCCTGTAAAATAGCAGTGGCAAATCCAGCCCTAGACTTAGAATAAAGAGGAAGGTGGTAATGTTTAGAAAAGGTATGCACTGAACTCCAAGTAGCTGCCTCCAAAATGTCTTTTGTAGCTACCCCCCTTAGAAAGGCCGTAGAAGTAGCAGTAGCCCTAGTGGAATGAGGCCTGATTCCAGCAGGAATCTCCTTACCATGATGGGAATAACAGAAAGAAATACAAAACCCAATCCATTTAGAAATAGTTTGTTTTGAAACAGGTTTACCCTGTGAACCCAAAGCAAAAGAAACAAACAATTGCTGAGACTGTCTGAACTCCTTGGTTCGGCTCAAATAATAACGCAACTGCCTGTGAATATCCAAAGTATGCAAAATTTTCTCCCCTTTATTTTGGGGGTTTGCATAAAAAGTAGGCAAATGAATAGTTTGATTTAAGGCCACACTAGAAACCACTTTAGGCATAAAGGAAGGGTTAGTACGCAAAGATACCCTATCCTTATGAAAAATCAGGAAAGGCTCCACTGCCATGAGGGCCTGTAATTCAGAAACCCTTCTTGCAGAGGTAATGGCCAACAAAAAAGCAGTTTTCCATGACAAATACTTTAACTCGGCAGTAGCTGCAGGCTCAAAAGGTTGCAGAGTAAGTTTTTCCAACACAAAATTGAGATCCCAAGCAGGAGTAGGAGCTCTACGGGGGGTCTTATATTCTTTGCCCCTCTAAGAAATTGCTTAAACCAAGGATGAGAGAATAAAGGAGGGTCACAATCATAGTGAGCAGAAATGGCTGCAGCATGGACCTTTATTGAGGAGAAAGACAAACCCTTGTCCAATAACTCAGTAAGATATTGAAGAGCAACACTTAAATCAGGTTTGGAGACATCAAAGTCCTTTCCTTTGCTCCAAATAAAAAACTCCTCCATTTATCAGCGTAAACCTTCCTGGTACTAGGCCTCCTGGCCTCCAAAATAACATTCAAAACTTGTTGTGGGAGCTGAGACCCTCCAGAGTCTAAAACAGAATATGCCAGGCTGTTAGATGCAGAGACTGAATCTTGACATTGAGGAAGTGACTGTCCTCTTGAGACAAAAGGTGCGGAATCAAAGGCAGAGGCCATGGAGGTTCTCGTACTAAACTCCTCGGTAGTGGGTACCAGTGTTGTCGAGGCCAATCCGGTGCTATCAAAATCATGGTTGGCTTGTCTTGTCTGGCCTTCAAAAGTACCTTGGGAAGAAGAGGCAGAGGTGGAAAGGCATATACATGCAGATTGTTCCAACTGAATGATAGAGCGTCCACCTTCCAAGCTGTGTGATGAAACATTTTTGTGCAAAACTTTGGCAACTGGTAATTTAGTGGAGAAGCGAACAGATCCATGTCTGGAGTTCCACATAACACTGTCAACTGTTGAAATACATGAGGATCCAATTTCCACTCGTGAGGATCCACTATTTGTCTGCTCAATACATCTGCTAAGGAGTTCTGTTCTCCTAGTAGAAACCTTGCCTGAAGATTGAGGTGTAGATTGAGAGCAGTTTCCCACAGAATCATCGCTTGCCTGCAAAGAGGGTAAGAATGGGTTCCCCCCTGCTTGTTGATGTACCACATGACAGTAGTGTTGTCTGAATCAACACCTGCCCTGGGTGAAGTAAATCTTTGAAAGCCATCAATGCAAACTGGACTGCTAACATTTCCTTCAAGTTGATATGCAAATGTTGGAGTTTGACAGGCCACGTGTTTTGCACCCATTTTCCATTGAGGTGTGCTCCCCAAGCCTTGTCCGAGGCATCTGTCTTTAGAATCTGACTCGCCTCTGGCCGGGTCACAGAGAGTCCCTTGTTTAGGTGACATTCCTGAGCCCACCACAAAAACTCCTTCTGAATGCAAGGTATTATCTGAATGACAGTGTCTAGATCTTGGCAGTGCTGTGTCCATACATTTTTGAGATACCATTGAAGCTTCCTCATATGCAATTTGGCATTGGGAAGCACCAGAATACAAGATGCCATGAACCCCAAGGCTTGAAGGACTGTCCTTGCAGTCAGCCTGGACCGTAGAGACATTTGATGGAAATAAAGAGATAGGCTTCTTTGTTTGTCCGGGGTCATAAAGGCCATCTGGGAAGCTGTATTCAGTCTCACACCCAGAAAGCACATGTCCTGAGAGGGTACCAGACTGGACTTTGTTTCGTTCACAGAATACCCTAGGCATCTTAACACTGCCATCACATACTGTAGATGATGACGAAGTTCGTCCTTTTCTTGTGCAATAATCAGGCAGTCGTCCAAATAAGGATAAATCTGTATTCCTCTTAGTCTGAAAAATGCTATCACTGGAGCCAGAACCTTTGTGAACACTCTGGGCGCAGTAGATAAGCCAAAGGGCAATGCAGAGAACTGATAATGTAAATTTCCAGCCAGCAGGTACCTCCTGCAACTGGGTCTGATAGGAACATGAAGGTAAGCCTCTTTGAGATCCAGAGTAACCATCCAATGATCTTTTCCCAACAGAGGTAAAAGTTGTTGTAAAGTCAGCATCTTGAACTTTGGAATGTCCAGGTAAGTGTTGAGGATAGATAAATCCAAAATTGGTCTCCACGTGTTTCCTTTCTTGAACTAGAAACAGGCGAGAATAAAATCCTAGGCCCATTTCTGACAGAGGAACTGGCTGTATAGCTCCTATTTGAAGAAGTAAAGAAATTTGTCTGTGAGCCTCTATCCTTTGCGAGGAGGACGTCTGGCATGCCTTTGAAAGGAGGCATGGTATGGAAATAGAACTTGTAACCTCGGTTTATAATGTCCAATACCCATTTGTCCTGGGTGACTAAATGCCAATTTTGCTTGAAAAGAGCCAACTTTCCTCCCAAAGGAGCTGCCAGGCAAGAAGAATCTGGCAGCTGAAAATGCAGGTCATTGGGCCTGTTTACGAAAGGACTGGCCCCTGCCCTCACCAGCAGATTGAGCAAGCGAACTCCATTGTCTCGGCCTGAAGGTACTCTGAGCTCTGCCCCTACCACGCCTAGATCTACCCCTAGACTGAGAATCAGAAGAAGGGCGTCCACCCCTTAGTAGGCCAATTTCTACTAAACTTTGGAGGTTGTACCTGCAAAAATCTTTAACAGTCTGCATAGACTTAGCCTTGTCTTCCATTTTCTTTAAGACTGACTCCACAGGAGGACCAAACAAAACTTCAGACTGTAAAGGGCATCCAGAATTCTAGACTTAACATGCTCAGACAAATTCTGATCCTTAAGCCAGGCGTGCCTCTGAATAACTGAACCAGTGACAGCCACCCTAGAAGAAGCCTGTAAAAGCATCAAAACCACATTGCAAAGAGTGCTTACCCACCTGTTCAGAAACATGCACCAAATCCTGCAATTCTTTACACTCTATGCCCTCTGCCAAAGCATCCACTTTAGATCTTAGCTGAGAAAGGAGGAAATTCTGATACTTCAACATATGAAACTGGCAGTTCAAAGCTCTCATTGCTAAAGTAGAAGAGGTATACACCTTCTTACCCCATCTATCCAAAGCTCTAGCTTCCTTATCCAGAGGAACCGGATTCTTAACAACAGAGGCTCTAACACCCTTAGGCCCCTGACTAATAGTTTCTGGGTCCGCCCTAGGACTCTTATACAGATATTTATGAGCCTCAGGCACCCTGTAATACCTGTCCGGTTTAACTGGGGCAGGAGGCACAGAATCTGGATTAAGCGAAGCTTCGAGAAAACATCTGAAACAACATCCAAAACCGGAGGTACAGCTAAGGGTCTATGCTGTGGTAAAAACAAGAACTCCCTAAGTCTCTTCCGTGAATCAGAGTAATCCTGTCCCTCCCACTTAAAATGCTCCCTCATGGAATGCAGAGTTTCTGAAAATGAAAAATCCTCTGGAGGAGAAGCAGAAGGAGTGGAATCCTCTGCATCAGAATCAGAATAAGGAGGGTAATCTTGAATGTCTTCAGCAGAAGACTCTGAATCATCTGAGGCCTGCTCCAAACTTTCCAACTCTGGCTCCATCCTGGGCCTCTTATCAGGAGGGGGCATAGAACCTCTAATTAAAGTAATCAAATCCTCTGCCATTTTAAGCATGTGCCTTTTAGGCACAGACCCTGAAGAACCAGAACTGACACCAGAGGAAGGCAAGACAGACCTGCCCTTAGAAGGAGCCTTAGAAACAGTAGCAGAAGGCCTAACCACCTTAGGCATAAAAGGGAGAATAGTAACCTGCGAGGCCCCTTCAGCCTGACCTGCCTCCTGAGAGGCCACATCCTGTAAAATCAAAGTTTCCCCCTGGGACTCAACAGAAACTTCAGCCGGATCCACCTGTTCAGCTGTAGCTTCTAAAGGTTCGGCGTCCGAAATGGACGAATCATCCTGCCTAGGCTTTAAAGATTTGTCTTTGCGCTTCTTAGTAGAAGCAGGCGTCGGAACATCCGACGGCATATTATAATTACACCTCTTGCCAAAGACTAACCTAGCGCCAATCTAACCTCCGTTTTATAGCGCTTATTAAACCTAGCACAATCGACACCGACTACGCCGTGCTCGGTCCCAAACAAGGAATACAAAGCGTGGTAATCCTATGCGGTATCTGTTTGACTCTTATACAGATATTTATGAGCCTCAGGCACCTGTAATACCTGTCCGGTTTAACTGGGGCAGGAGGCACAGAATCTGGATTAAGGAAGCTTCGAGAAAACATCTGAAACAACATCCAAAACGGAGGTACAGCTAAGGGTCTATGCTGTGGTAAAACAAGAACTCCCTAAGTCTCTTCCGTGAATCAGAGTAATCCTGTCCCTCCCACTTAAAATGCTCCCTCATGGAATGCAGAGTTTCTGAAAATGAAAAAATCCTCTGGAGGAGAAGCAGAAGGAGTGGAATCCTCTGCATCAGAATCAGAATAAGGAGGGTAATCTTGAATGTCTTCAGCAGAAGTCTCTGAATCATCTGGGGCCTGCTCCAAACTTTCCAACTCTGGCTCCATCCTGGGCCTCTTATCAGGAGGGCATAGAACCTCTAATTAAAGTAATCAAATCCTCTGCCATTTTAAGCATGTGCTTTTAGGCACAGACCCTGAAGAACCAGAACTGACACCAGAGGAGGCAAGACAGACCTGCCCTTAGAAGGAGCCTTAGAAACAGTAGCAGAAGGCCTAACCACCTTAGGCATAAAAGGGAGAATAGTAACCTGGGGCCCCTTCAGCCTGACCTGCCTCCTGAGAGGCCACATCCTGTAAAATCAAAGTTTCCCCTGGGACTCAACAGAAACTTCAGCGGATCCACCTGTTCAGCTGTAGCTTCTAAAGGTTCGGCGTCCGAAATGGACGAATCATCCTGCCTAGGCTTTAAAGATTTGTCTTTGCTTCTTAGTAAAGCAGGCGTCGGAACATCCGGCGGCATATTATAATTACACCTCTTGCCAAAGACTAACCTAGCGCAATCTAACCTCCGTTTTATAGTTAAACTTATTAAACCTAGCACAAAATCGACACCCGACTACGTGGTGCTCCGTCCCAAACAAGGAATACAAAGCGGTGGTAATCCCTATGGTATCTGTTTCCCACAAGAAATACAATTATTCACTTTTTCTGACATCCGGTAAGTAACTGAGGCAAGAAAAACAAAAATATTCCCCACGGGTACTTAGCCAACTTGGTATCGGTCTGAAACTCAAAAGCGAAAAATTTCAGAACGCCGAACGGCACTTGCAACGCTGCTTCTGCATCGGACCATGCGGCAAAAAAGACTGAGGATATGACGCCGGTCATGCGCCTTTATACCCTGACGCTCTGATGTCAGATCTAGGCGCCATGACCGACATCAGCCTAATACTTTGGTATTCGGGCCGACCGAGGACAGCGGACTACCCATAAGTAAGGACTGCAGCAATGTAAGATGAAGAACATCCTGGGGCGATGGATCCCTGGGCCTGAGAGCAAGAGGCTGGCAAGAGGCGTCTGCAGGCACTGATGAGGGAGGAGCTAGAGGGATGGACCGTTGACCAGGCTCAGTGGCCAGGACACTCCTCATCACCTCAAAGGCTCCCATCCCCGGGAGGCCGGAATATCCCCGCTCCGAGGAAACAGGAATGCCCGGCTCCACTGAGAGGGAAGGCTCCGAGGCGATGTCGGCCCGAGCTTACAAAGCTGAAGCCCGAGAGGGAGGGGATGGGACAAGGGTCCGATGCCACTAGCCCCTCGAGCCGACAAGAAACTTCGACGACCGGATCCCTCATAGGAAGGTCTCAAGGAGGAGATCGGAGCCGAGGATGACGGAGCCGAAGGATGTATCGGCTCCGGCACCGAAACAGTCGCTGTCCAGAGAAGCTCCGGCTCCGAACTGCGATGTGGAGTCGGAGGAGGAAGTTCAAGGGTGAGGCTATAGCGAAGTCTGATGAGGCGGGCTATGGAGCATTTGGGCCAGTGCCTGAGACTTCAACAGCCTGCTTACCACCCTCTCCAAGTCGTGGTCAGACAGCCTGGAAGATCTCGAAGATCGGCTCCGATGGCTTTGCTCCGACAAAAGAGGAGACCCGGGCAGTGGATACTCAGTAGCGAAGGGGACCGAGATCTCTTCCGGGACGGAGCCATCGGAGCAGTCCCCTGAACTCCAGATGGAGCGAAGGTTTCGGCTCCGATGCTGGATAAAGTGTCGGCTCCAGCGAGCCGACAAGGCTATAGTAGATAAGGTATCGGAGCCAGCCGGCAGAACCCACTACCTTGAGGCAGATACATCGGTTCCAGCGGGCGGAGCCACCGGAGGAGGCTTAGATACTGAAGCCTGAGCCTTCGGTGGCTTAGAAGGTTTCCCAGACCCTGCCTTCGAGGGAGAACCCTCTGGCTTAAGTAAGCCACGGAGGATAAGTTTGTTCCTCCTTTCCTGCAGGACTCTCTGGCTAAAGGAGTGACACAAAGCACAGGAGTCCTGCAGGTGCAAAGGCCCCAGGCAATAAACACAAGGTGTGACCGTCTGTCAGAGACATTTTCTGACAGCACGAGTCACACTTCTTGAAGCCTGAGACCTTGCCTTCCCTAGACATATCCTAGGTGGAAGAAACACAGACAAACCCCAACAAACACACAAATTAATCCCCTACACACAACACACAGGAAGGGATTAACAACTGGGGTTTAAGGCCTAACTAAAACTTTTACACTAAGGCTTAAAAGAAGTTATAAAAGTTTGAAAAACAAGGGAATAGGGTGGGCTGTAATCACTACAGACTACACTATGACTAAAAAAGGGGAAATAAAAATACTAACTAAGCTTCTCTTTCTTTTACAAGAAATTCACTTACCTCTGCTGGTAAAGGAGACCTCTTTCGCTAAGCGGCAAACGAGATCTGAGGTAGTTCCGCCTTGCATCATGGGATATAGGGTTGCCTCGAGCTGGTAAAAGGAGTTCCTAAGCTAAAGCAAGTGCAGAGTCGGAGCCGAGGATCGGCTCCGAACCCATCCAGCAAGAATGAAGGCGAGATTGACAACTTAACATCTATATTTAAAACTCATTTGTCCTGGGTAATGAGTTCCCAATTTTTTACCTGCAGGGCAATCTTGCCCCCTAAAGGAACAGTCAGTTGAGCAGGGCTTGGAAGATTTAAAGTTAAGTCATTGAGACAGTTTACCATAGGGGGAGTCTTACTACTTCCTGCGTTGGAAGTGGGAGCCCCCCACTGCTTAGTCCTGCGAGTCCTTTGGGACTGCAGCCTGGGTGTTCCGCTGGTTCTGGGTTTGGACTGAGAAGGCCTGGAAGAGACAGGAAAGGACCAATTCTTAGAGGGCCAATGCCTACTAAATCTGGGTGGCTGCACTTGCAGGAAATCTTGTAAGTTTGCATAGATTTAGCTTTTTCCTCCATCTTTTTAAGTACTACTTCTGCTTTGTTGCCATATAGGAAGTCTTGGTTTAAGGGAGCATCCAGCAATTTAGCCTTAACATGATCTGGGCAAAGATTGCTCCTTAAGCCAAGCATGCCTAAGTACAGACCCAGTGACAGCAGCCCTGCAAGATGCCTCTAATGAGTCAAAACCACACTGCAAAGTATGTTTTCCAGCTTGTTCAGCAGAATGCATTAAATCCTGTAAATCTTTATTTTCAGCACAATCAGAAATCAACATCATTTTCTGTTTAAGCAATCCAATAATATGCTGCTGATACTTTAACGTATGAAACTGGCAGTTTAAGACCCTAATGGACAAGGGTGCAGAACTGTATACCTTCTTATTCCATCTATCCAGCGCCGTGGAATCTCTATCAGAGGGGGTAGGATTTTTGGCAGTAGTAGCCTTAATGCCCTTTGGTACCTGTGAAATGGTCTCATGATCCGCAGTAAGATTTTTAAAAAGGAACTTGAGAGTCAGGAACCCTGTAATACCTATCAGGTTTTCTGGGAGCAGGAGGTAAATAGTCAAGGGCCAGGAAAGATTCAGAGAAAGCATAATCAACAATGTCCAGTACAGTATGTATAGCTAAAGGCCTGTACTGGCAGTGGCGTAACTACCAGAGGCGAAGTGAGGCAATTGCCTCAGGGCGCCAAGCAGCAGGGGGCACTTTGGGCAGGGCTGGCATTTGATTGATTTTATTGAAAAAATATTTTTCCGTCTTTAACAAGTGTAGTAGGGGGCCCAGCAGGCTGTGATGTTGACATATTCCGTTTAACTAAGTGTAGTGGGGCCCTTGGCGCCAGGCGTGCTGTTTATCATCGCCGCGCGGTGACTGTGCAGCACATCAAGTTTCGCGGCGGGAACCAAATGGTGGGTTAGAAGACTACTATCACGAGCAAAAGCGGTTGGTCATTAAGTCGAGGATGACGGTCGTTGGAAGACTACATGCGAGCAAGCGGTTCGGTCGTTAAGTCGAGGACTACTCAACTCAAGTAACTTGTGAAACTGGGAACCGAATCTGGATGGACGCCGCGGAGGGTCGGGAAAAAAAAAACGGATGGGTGACGGACAGACAGGATGGAAGATGGGATTTAACAGTGAGTAATGTGTGGAAGATGGGATTTCAGAGAGTGAGAGGTGTGTGTGTGTGTGTGTGTGTGTGTGTGTGTGTGTGTGTGTGTGTGTGTGTGTGTGTGGGATTTCAGAGTGAGAGGTGTGTGTCTGTGTGGGATTTTTTAATTATAATTTATTTCAGAGTGAGTGAGATGTGTGTGTGTGTGTGTGTGTGTGAGATGTAATAACAATTGCAGAAGGGCTGGCTGCCTGACAGTGTGAGCATTCGCTTTAGATAATTGTAACTGTTGGAGTGCCTTTTTAACAGCAGGCTCTGTAGTTTAATTTACTTTTAAAGAACCATTGTTGAAGACTTGTTCAAAGGAAATTTATTCTTTTACTCATAAACAAACCTATTCTTGCCTCTAAACCTACACCGAGGGCAAGTGAAAAACCTATAGAATGGATCCTTAACAAATTCAGCATTTATAATTGCAATTCACTTAGAAGCAACATAAACAGATAAATGAAAACCATTAAATTATGTGAAATACTGCTTTTGTACATAATGAGTTTATTGGAAATAAGCTACTAGTACTAAATAGCAAATGTTTATACCTGTTTTGCTAGATTTTTTTATTTTAATGGAATTATTTACTCCATTAATATTTAATGAACACAGCTGATACTGAATGTTTTGTGCCTTCTCTTATAACATGTACCACAAATGTACACTCACTACAGTATTTTGTAGTATATATGTTTTGATAAAATATAGCTTAGACTCAAAAATAAGGGGAACAAAAGAAATTGCAAAAATTATACATACATGTTTTAACTGAAAAATGTCATCAGAATTTCCTAAGAAAACTTCCTGAATTATAAAACATGTATTTCCTGATTGCATATTTTATTATATTCAATGATCTTACTTTACCTTTTGCTTAATCATTAAACTGTTCAAAGTTTTGGTAAAGGAAAACCAAAAGTATTCTTTCCCAGAGAAGTTTCCTTACGACTCTGAATGCTTTACAGCTCTGTACAATATCAGAAGGCAAACCCTGATAAATGGCAGTAGGTTGTCTGAAATTCATTCTTTCAGTTTTTAAGTAGTTTATACTTGTTTTCAGCAAAGGTTAAAAAAATTGCACTATCAATAACTTTTGATCCATGGTTTCCTTAACACTAATCTATGAACTACATCCAGTTTGAATTCAGTTGAACCTTGAAAACATGTCATAAATGAAATGTTGAACAGTGGTTAAATCAACTAAAGTTCAAAGAGTTTAAGTACCAGTGAATAAGCACAGCCATCACATGAAAGTTGTGCCTTTGTTGAGCAGGCCTCTAAGTCACTTATTTTTTTCTGTAAAATGTTAAATTGCTGCAAAATTGCAACTCTTGTTCTGGGATGAACAAAACGTATTTGTGTAGAATGGTATTTCCTTCTAACACAAGCAAGTTCTTAGCTTTTGCAAGTTGCCCATGTTTTGCAGATCTCAGGATAAATCCTGAGTACATTCTGTATCCTGTTTATTATTTTCTGCTGCAGCTTGCTTGTAGATATGTTTTAGCATATATATATATTTACACACACACACACACACACACACACACACACACACACACACACACACACACACACACACATGAAGTCTTTCAAAATGCAGTTAATTTAATTAATTTCCTTTAATTTATGATGTCAGTCACTATATCCGTTTATCTGGCTACATTACTGTCTGCGTACTTACCAGCAGTTATGTATGTGTACATGGAGGCCATGGGAGACAAGTGAAGTATCCATATCCCTAAATATCTGGATTAGAACAGCAGCATGAAATGATTCTCTAGCAGAGTAGTTCCTTCAACCTCAGGCTGTTTTACAGTGAAGATTTAGTTTCTATATTACAGTTAATAGTTGCTGTGGTTTCAAGTCAGACTTTCCTGGTTAACAAATGTTAAAATAAAATGGCACTCATTTGAATATCAGACTTCATAATCTTTAGAAAGTGCATGGTGACACAAAAGCAATTTTCTAAGTGTATAAGATGGATATTTGAAATGTATCCCTATCTTTGGGACTGTATTCCCCCTGTTATTGGCTTCATCCAGGTTTTCTGCTAAGGTTGAGAGCTATGGTAAGAAATGAATTCACTGAATATGTTTGGGGGCTATATTCCCCATTACTGGCTTTGTCCTGGTGTTTTTTGCTAAGAGGTTGAGAGCTGTGGTGAGAACTGAATTCACTGAATGCTTGGGGGCTATATACTGTCATAGGTCGCTTAACGTGACTATATGTGATTTCTTTGGCTTCGGTCATCTCGATGGCTTGGGTTCCGGGGGGGGGGGATGTTGGGGCTCCTAGGAAAAGTTTGCCTCAGGGTGCTTCTAACGTAGTTATGCCACTGTGTACTGGGGCAGGAGTAAGAAATCCCTAAGCCTCTTTTTGGAGTCAGAGTAATCCTGGCTTTCCCAGCGAAAATGCTCCCTAAGAGTATGTAACGTTTCACCAAGAGAGAAATCCTCTGAAGGGGAAGCAGAGGGAATGGAGTCCTCTGCATCAGAATCCTCAAATAGATAAGGGTAAATCCTGGTCATCAGTGGAAACAGACATTTCAGAGTCCTGATTAGAAGAATCAGAAGGAAAAGCAGTCCTAGGTCTCTTAGAGGGAGAAGGGTGGCTTCCCCCGATTAGAGTAATAAGGTCTTCAGCCATTCTTATTTGTTTTTTCGGCATAGGGGCCTGACCATGCGGTCTGGGTGCCAGTTTTCTAGGCATGGATAGAGTTTTTAGGCCTTGAAGAAGATGGCATTGGTTTAATATGCAAGTCAGTAGGCCTGAATACACCCTCAGAAGCTGGTGCCTGCACAGCAGCTCCGGACCCATCCAAGGTAGAGACGTCCACAGGTTCCATAGTCGAGGAAGCATCTCGCGGCATACTCCAAATGGGTCTCAGTAGAGGCCTGCAAATCTGACGTAGCAGGTATCAGGGGCTGCGAAAGCGTCTCACTGAGCACCGAACTGGCGACTAGCTTAGGAGAAGCGTTATTGGCAGTTTTGGGACACAGGTGGACAGTGGTCTCACCTTCGATAACCACATCGCCACAACAGTCAGGAAATCCTTCTATGTGGCACACCTCATCACTAAGGGCTTCTCATCCAGAAAAAAGGAGGTCATTGTCCCACTGTACTCATCCCTCATTAGACCCATTATAGAATACAATGCCCCGTTTGGTATGTACCTCTCAAGACATCTGCAACAACTGGAAAGGCCACAGAAATACCTCACTAAAAGAATCACAGGCCTAAAGCAGATGCCCTACGCTGACCACCTTAAAAAACTCCAGCTATATTCCGTCGCATATCGTCTACTCAGAGGCAATCTTTGCTTAACATACAAGGCCATGTCAAACCCAGAGCTGTTGGACATGCTACACAAAGAAATCCCAATCCCTCAGAGCCACACGCTCCAGGGATCTAAACCTTGTCATCACAATAAACAAAACATGCTGGAGGGATAGGTTTCTGACCCAGAGACTCCCCAGACTCTGGAATAGATTGCCCATACATGTCAAGCAGAGTGCCTCTTTGGTCCTCTTCAAAAGGAACCCTGACGATTGGATGGGAGAAAGGAAATTCACCCCGGGGATCACGTCAGTCGCCATGCTAGACAGGGGTCCAGGGAAGTAAATAGTGTGGGAAGAAATAGCCAGGGAATTGTTATGGCTAGGCTTGTATAGGCCCTAGGGCTGATAGCCTAGTACCAACCTATGGACCTATGCGGTCTGTCCATTCTTTGCATTTTTTTGGAATGTCGATAGTCGGGTGGCTTACTGAAGCCATTTCTGGATAATTGAACAGAGTGCCAAAATATTTAGAAGTGTAAATGAACAGATGACGAATAGTTTGAGGTTTGAATAAAGCACAAAACAGACAGCAAGGTACGCCGTGGTCTGGGCCTAAGCAAGGAATGCAGTACAAATTAAAATCTTTGAGATGTTTCCTTTCCACAAGAAATAAAATTGTTAACTTTTACTGACATTGGTTTAGAGCAAGAAAAAGGTTCCCCAATGGGGTACTTAGCTTAGTTGAAGACTTCGGTTCTGAAATTCGAAAACGAAAATTTCATGAGTCGGCCGACCGGCACTTGCGATCTGCTTCAGGCACCGCACGGCAAGAACAACTGATGTAATGGCGTCGGCTGCATGCTTTATATACCCCTGACTACCTGACGTCATGGAAGATGAGACAGCAACCGACGCACGACCCACGACTTTGATAATCAAGCCGACTGAGGGCTACTGCAAGCAGATAACCCAAATGTGATGACTGCAACAGTGAAACACGAAGAACATCAGATCCCTTGGCTTGGCTCGGGAGATCTACTTCCTGCAGCAAGGTAAGGAATCTCCCCTCACTGCAGGTCAAGAGAAAGGAGAAAGAATAGTTGTGTAAAATCTTACCATAACCATAGAAGTTCTTCTCTTCCATGTTGCAATATTCATATTGTGGGATTTCCAGCCCTCAGGCGATCTGACGTCCGCTCCTATACAAAAGCTTAAGCCTGGCTGCTCTATGCGCGTGGGACATCACACGTAGGGCCATAAAATAGGGACTATAAATGTGATGTCTGCACGCACAGACCTCAGAACTTGAAGCCTAGATAAGTGTGCATAAGCACAAGGAGAAGCTGAAGAACAAATATCCCTGCAGGGTTGAACAGAATAGCCAGTAGTGAGAGGATACACAGATGAAGACCAAGCATCCATAAAAAGAAGGGGGTATGGAGGGAGGGAAGGAACACTTCAACATGGAAGAGAAGGACATCTATGATTATGGTAAGATTTTACACAACTATTCTATGTCTTTATATTCCTATGTTGCAGTATTCATATTGTGGGAGAGCACCACAGCTTTAGGAAGAGTGATGGGCGGAGGCAGAGGTACAGGATTCTAAGAATCCCTGCAGGATTGCCCTGGCAAATCCTGCTCTGGCCCTGGAGACGTGGTCTAGCTTGTAGTGCTTAGTGATGGTGTGAACTGTAGACCAGGTAGCAGCTTTCATGATGGAGGCTGTGTCCAACCCTTTGAGAAATGCTTTAGAGGCAGCCATTCCTCTAGTGGAATGAGCTCTAACCCCTATGGGCAATGGTTTTCCATGGCGAGAGTAGCAGAAGAGAATGGATTTCCTAATCCAGGAGGAAATGGTTTGTTTGGAGACTGCCTTACCCAGAAGCTCAGGGGTGGAAGGAGATGAAGAGTTTATCAGACTTCCTGAAAGATTTAGTTTTGTCCAAGTAAAATTTTAGTTGTCTCTGCACATCCAGAGAATGAAGGATCCTCTCTGCATTATTAGATGGAGAGGGAAAGAATGTCGGTAGATGAATAAACCGGTTGAGAGAGAGTTCATTCACCACTTTGGGCATGAAGGAAGGGTTAGTGTGCAACATCACCCTGTCCTTGTGAAAGGTGGTGTAAGGGGGACAGGCCATGAAGGCCTGCAGTTCAGACACTCTTCTCGCTGAGGTGATGGCCACTAAGAGAATGGTTTTCCATGTGCAGGGATTGTGTGCTTGCTGGCTCAAAAAGGGGTAGAGTTAGTTTTTCCAGTACAAAGTTGAGGTCCCAGGGAGGAGGGATGGGTTTCCTTGGTGGTCTGATATGCAAGACCCCTCTCAGGAAAAGTTTAACATCCAGTCTGGAGAGCAGAGGTGGCTGTAAAGGCAAACAGGCTGAAATGGCAGAAAGGTGGACTTTCAGAGATGAACATGCTATTCCTTCCTTGATGAGCTCACATACATAAGCTCACATACATAACTAAGGACCAAAGAGGGATCTACTTGAAAAGGGTTGCGGTCCTTAAGTGCACACCAATTTGTGAATCTATGCCATTTGGACTAATAGTTTCTTCTGGTAGATGGCTTCCTGGCCTCCCTCTGTACAGTTGTCTGAAAGGGATCAAACGTTGATCACCCATAGGGTCAGGTGCAGTACAGGCAGCTGAGGGTGAATGAGAGCCCCCTCTTGTTCTGTGAGTAGGTCCACTTTGTGGGGTACCTTGTGGTGACTGCCCTTGGCTAGGAAGTGAAGGGGGAACCAGTGTTGCCTTGGCCAATAGGGAGTTGTTAGCAAGATTTTTGGTTGGTCCTTACTGATCTTCAGCAGGACCTGGTGTATTAAGAGGGTGGGGGGAAAAGCATACAGGAACATTCCCTTTCACGGAAAGCTGAAGGCATTCACTCTCCTTGCTCGTGGAGTGCGATCCTGGAGCAAAATATATTTGTCTGTACTGGGGGGAGGCAAACAGATCCACTTGAGGTGTGCCCCACTAGTGGACAATGTCCAAGAAGGTTTCCCTTTGCTGTGCTGAGTGGAGGATGTTCTGCTGAATAAATATGCCTGTTTGTTTTCCTGAGTGGGGATGTTAAGAGGTCTGCAGTAAGAGGTTGTGTTTGGTTGCCATTTCTCAGACTTGTAGAGTTATCTGGCACAACTGGTACGCCTTTGTCCCTCCTTGCTTGTTGAGTTCCCAACATGACAGTTGTGTTGTCTGTCACAATGTGTAGCAGGCCTGGTAGCAAGACTGGAAGGAAAGCTATTTCCCTGACATTGATGTGTTGCTTTTGAAGTGCAGGGTTCCAATGATGTTGTACCCTGAAGCCCTTGAACTCTGTGTCCCACCCTAAATCTGATGCAGCTGTGTACACAGTCAGAGTGATGGGGGGTAGTTGGAGTGGGATGCCCTGGTCCTGGGAAACTTGCTGAATCCACCACTTTAGTTCTGCCTTTATTAAGCAGGGCAGGAGGGGAATAAAGTTTGTCTAATGAATGTTGGCTTTGAGACCATACATTTTTTAAATACCATTGGAATTTTCTCATGTGCATCCTGGCTAATGGGGGCATGGGAATGGTTGCTGCCGTAAGGCCTAGGACTTGCAGAAATTGTCTTGCTGAGAGATTGTAAGTAGGCCTTGAAAGTGGCTGTAGAGAGAATGCACTTTGTCCAGTGGGAGAAAGGATCTCATCAAGTCTGTTCTTATCCTGCAGCCTAGGAAAACTTTGTCCTGCTGAAGAAGAAATGACTTCTGGAGGTTGATAGTGAAACCCAAGTTGTGGAAGACCGCCATTGCGAGTTTGAGATGGTTTTGCAGGGTGGACTCTGATTCTGCCAGAATAAGAATGTCGTCCAGGGAAGAGTAGATTTGTAGTCCCTTGGTTCTGCAATAGGCAATGGCCGGGGCCAAGCACTTTGTAAATATTCTGGGAGCAGTAGACAAGCCAAAGGGCAAGGCTGTAACCTGAAAGTGTGAAGAACATCCAGTGAAGCGCAGGAACCTCCCATGGGAGTGTCTGATAGGGATGTGCAGGTAGGCATTCTTTAATCTAGAGTGACCATGAAGGCTTTGGGTGGAATGAGGGGTAGCAAAGTTTGTAGGGAGAGCATCTTGAAGGAAGAAACTTTTAGGAACAGGTTTAGATAAGTCCAGGACTGGCCTCCAAGGACCATTCTTTTTGGGGACTAGGAAAAGCCGGGAATAGAAGCCTTTTCCTTCCTGTCTTGAGGGAACTGACTCTATAGTTCCTAGAGTCAGGAGTTCTTTCAATAAGAGAGGGAATAAATGTAGCTGTTTTCTTGGAGGGGAAGGTAATTCTTTTTGGCTTTTCCTTCCAGGATAGGAAATATCCCTTTTGGATGATGGAAAGCACCCAAGTATCCAAGGTAATTGTTTTCCAGAAGAGGAGGCATTGGGTAAGGCGGGCAGACAGAGGGAGCTGATCCAGGCAGTCATGCTGAGGTGGAACTTCCTTGGTCAGGAAAAGGTTGCTTGGCAGATCACTGGGAATTAGGAGGCCTGGAGTAAGGCAATCTCCTGGACCCTTTACGGGGTCTAGAGGAGGAAGAACGAGATGCAGATGGAATTCTTCTTACAAAAGAAGTTTAAGCAGGGAAGTTCCTGTAGTGTCTGGGGAAGGGGGACAATAGCAACTGTTTGATGTCTTGAAGCTCATTACTTTTCTCTTGTAAATTT
Organism: Protopterus annectens; assembly: GCF_019279795.1. Taxonomy (NCBI): domain Eukaryota; kingdom Metazoa; phylum Chordata; order Ceratodontiformes; family Protopteridae; genus Protopterus; species Protopterus annectens. The sequence goes on from NC_056737.1 coordinate 931,772,919, forward strand.
TTGAAAAGTTATACTAAATTCTTGCCAAATAAGAGATTGTGGTCTAGAGGAGCATCCATTATCTTGGATTTAAAGTCCTCTGATAGAGGTTGGGGCAGCCAGGAATGTAGTACAGTTGTGTACACTTACCATAAATGTAGATGTTAAAGTGTATTCATTGTTGCAGTCATCACTTTTGGGTTATCTGCTTGCAGTAGCCCTCAGTCGGTCTGATTAACAAAGTCTTGGATCCTGCATCTGTTGCTGTCCCTTCTTCCATGACGTCGGGGGTATAAAACATGCAGCTGATGCCATTACATAAGGTGTTTTTTGCCCCAGATGTCAGGTGCCCCCTTAATGGGAAGCAATTAAATCTATAAATATACAAGGTTATACCTCCAACAAAAAAGCAAATACACCAAAAAGCTTCTGAAGGTAGTAAAGGAAAGTAGAGGTATATCCAAAAAAGAAAACGAAAAGAGGGGGCTGGAGGGAGGGTAACCAGGACTGCAACAGTGAATACACTCGAACATCTACATTTATGGCAAGTGTACACAACTGTACTATGTTCTTAGTGTTTCACTGTTGCAGTCATCACTTTTGGGTAGATTCCCAAAGCTAAGGATGGGAGGAGGAATTTAAATAGAATTAGGACCAGCTAAAAGGCCCTGCAAGACTGCAGTGGCAAAGCCGGCTTTGGATTTAGAGAAAAATGGCAGACGGTAATGCTTGGTGAAAGTATGTACAGAACTCCAGGTAGCAGCTTCTAGGATGTCACTGGTAGGGATGCCTCTGAGAAAGGCTGTACAGGTAGATGCAGCCTTGATAGAGTGGGGTCTGATCCCCTGTGGGATAGGTTTTCCATGGTGTTTGTAGCAAAAATGAATGCAATGGCCTATCCATTTGGAAATGGTTTGTTTTGAACTAGCCTTCCCCTCTGCCCCTCCAGTAAATGCCACCAGCAGTTGATCAGATGTCCTTTGAGGTTTAGTTCTGTCCAAGTTGAATCTAAGTTGTCTGTGCACATCTAAGTGCAGAATCCTTTCCCCTTTGTTCTGTGGATTAGGAAAAAGGTTGGCAAATGTATGGCCTGATTAAGGGCCACACTGGATACCACCTTGGGCATGAAGGAGGGATTGGTCCTGAGGGACACCCTGTTCGCATGAAAGATGATGAAAGGCTCCACTGCCATGAGGGCCTGTAATTCAGATACCCTTCTTGCTGAAGTGATTGCTAAAAGGAAAGCTGTTTTCCAAGAAAGGAATTTTAAGTCCGCAGTGGCAGCTGTCTCGAAAGGAGGAAGGGTGAACTTTTCCAATACAAAGTTGAGATGCCAGGCTGGGGTTGGAGCTCTCCTGGGTGGTCGTAGATTTTTGGCCCCTCTGAGGAACTGCTTAAGCAGTGGATGAGAGAAGAGGGGTGGCTCTGTGTTATAAAGAGCTGAGATGGCTGAGGCGTGAATTTTGATGGAGGAGAAAGACAGGCCCTTATGAAGCATCTCAGTTAAGTATTGTAAAATCTAAGGTAAATTGAGCACTGTTGTGCTCATCCCTTGAGATTAGTTCCAGGCACATAATCTTTTCCATTTTTCAGCGTTTAAGACTTTCTGGTACTAGGCCTCCTCGCCTCTAAAATGATTTTCATCACTGGTTTACTGAGGGATGGTAAAGGAGAAATTATGTAATTAGCCAGGCTGCTAGATTCAGTGTTTGAAGTTGAGGATGCAGAATTTAGTTCTCCTGCTGAGACAATAGAGTAAGAGTCTGAGGCAGGTGCCATGGGGCCCACAGTGACAGTGTGCAAGAGGGGGTACCAGTGTCGGCGTGGCCAGTCTGTTGCAATCAAAATCGTTCTTGGTTTGTCTTGTTTCATCTTTAGTAGTACTTTGGAGAGCAGAGGCAGAGGAGGAAAGGCATAAACTGATAGGTTTTTCCAGCTGAAGGACAGAGCATCCACTTTCCAAGCTTGTTTGTGGGGAGTCCTTGTGCAGAATTTGTCCAACTGATAGTTTTTGGGGGAGGCAAACGGGTCTATATCTGGGCTCCCCCCATTTGCTTGTCAACATGTTGAAAAACCTTGGTTCCAGTTTCCATTTGTGTGGGCCCATGAGGTTTCTGCTTAGTTCGTCTGCCAGTGTATTTAGGTTTTCCTGGCAGGAATTGAGCTTGTAAATGCACTTGACAGCTTAGGGCTGTGTTCCACAATGCCATGGCTAGTCTGCAGAGTAGGTAAGAATGTGTACCCCCCTGCTTGCTTATGTACCACATAACAGTGGTGTTGTTCATCTTTATCATTAACTGTCCTGGAATAATGTGGTCCTTGAAGGCTGTCAGAGCATTCTGTACAGCTAACATTTCTTTTTGATTGATATGCAGGTGCATTTGACTTGGGTTCCATTTGCCCTGAATGCACTTCCCTGCCAGGTGGGCACCCCCCATGCATAGTCTGATGTGTCTGTTACGGTTTGGGCGGCAGGGGGTAGTGTGAATGGTAGTCCCCTGTTTTGGTGGCAGGCCTCAGCCCACCAAAGGAACTCTAGGCGTAGGCAAGGTAGGATAGGAATCATTGCTTCTAGATCCTGTGATTGTTGACACCATAGGCTTTTGAAATACCAGTGCAGTTTCCTCATATGCAGCCTTGCATATGGAATTAGAAGAATGCAGGATGCCATGAACCCTGAGGCTTGCAGTATATGTGCCTTGCAGATATAACTGGGTTTTTGTGGCCACTTGTTTGAAGTAAGTTGTCAAATGAATCCGTTTCTCTGGCGTGAGGAAAGCCATCTGGGAAGTTGTATTCAAGCTTGCTCCCAGGAATATATATTGTTGACAACGTACCAGTTGTGATTTCTTTTCGTTTATGGTGTACCCCAGACAAGTCAGTACCCTTTGAACAAAGGCCAGATAATTCAAAAGTGTGTCCTGGCTTTCTGCCTGAATTAGACAATCGTCCAGATATGGGTATATTTGAATATTTCTTTGCCTGCAGAATGCAATGACTGGAGCTAATACCGTGGGCGCAGTAGATAAGCCAAAGGGCAGTGCACAGAACTGATAGTGCATGTAGCCTGCTTTGAAGCGTAGGCATTTTCTGCAAGACTCCCTGATAGGGATGTGCAGGTATGCTTCTTTTAAGTCTAGTGTTGCCAACCATGCATCTTTGCCTAGCATAGGAAGCAGCTGGTGAAGAGTCAGCATCTTGAATTTTGGAATCACCAGAAAGGTATTTAGAGTAGAAAGGTCCAGGATAGGACACCATATATTGCCTTTTCTGGGTACCAGGAAAAGTCTTGAATAGAAACCTTGTCCCTTTTCCTCTTCTGGTACCAACTGAATAGCCCCCATGCTTGAGAGAGAAAGTACTTTATTTTGGGCCTCTGCCCACTGATTTGGTGGTAGATCTGGCCACCCACTTGGTGTTGATAAGGTGTGGAAGTGAAATCAGTATCCTTGGGACACTATATTTAAAACCTATTTGTCCTGGGTAACGAGTTCCCAGTTTTTGGCCTGCAGACTAATCTTTCCACCTAAAGGAGCTTTCAGTTGGGAAGTGTTTGGAAGTTTTAGAAGCAAGTCAATGAGACTGTTTTCCATAGGGGGGAGTCTTACTACTCCCTGATTTGGGTGCGGAAACCTCTCACTGCTTAGTCTTGGTGTGTCCTGCAACTGAAACCTGGGGTTTCTGCTATGTCTGGGTTTGGCTTGAGAAGACCACGAAGAGGCTGGAAAGGACCAATTCTTAGAAGGCCAGTGTCTACTAAATCTAGGAGGCTGAACTTGTAAGAAATCTTTAACAGTTTGCATAGATTTAGCTTTATCTTCCATCTTTTTAAGAACCTCCTCAGCCTTGTTGCCAAACAGGCGGCCCTGATTTAAGGGAGCATCCAAAAATTTAGCTTTAACATGATCTGGTAAAGATTGCTCCTTAAGCCAAGCATGCCTTCTGAGCACAGAAAGTACAGTTGTGTACACTTACCATAAATGTACATGTTCGAGTGTATTCACTGTTGCAGTCATTACATTTGGGTAGTCTGCTGGCAGGTTGCCCTCAGTCGGCCTGAACAACAAAGTCTTGGGTCCTGCGTCAGTTGCTGTCTCCTCATCCATGACGTCAGGGGTATAAAACATGTAGTCAACACCATTTTATTCAGTTTTTCTTGCCCCAGATGTCAGGTGCCCCCCAAATGGGGAGCACAAAAAAAATTATATATATATATATATATATATATATATATATATATATATATATATATATATATATATATATATATCTACATACATACATAAATATAAACAGCAATATATGTAAATGCACTTTTAGCAACATAAACTTTACCTTCATATAAAAGCAAATACACCAAAAAAGTTTAGGGTAGGGTGAAGGAAAGAGAAGTTATAGAAAAGGGGGATGGTGGATGGGTAATCCGGACTGCAACAGTGAATACACTCGAACATCTACATTTATGGTAAGTGTACACAACTGTACCATGTTATTCGTGTTTCACTGTTGCAGTCATTACATTTGGGTAGAATCCCAAAGCTATGGATGGGAGGATGGAACTAAATAGCATTAGGAGCGGCTATAAGGCCCTGCAGAACTTCAGTGGCAAAGCCTGCCCTGGATTTGGAGAAGAGAGGCAAATGACAATAGGTTCATAGGTTCATACTAGGCTATCTGCCCTAGTGCATTTATAAGCCTAGCCAGAGAACTAATTTTGCTTTGTGAAGGTATGAACAGAGCTCCAAGTAGCAGCTTCTAGAATGTCTTTGGTTGGAACTCCTCTGAGAAAGGCTGCTGAGGTAGAGACAGCCCTGGTGGAATGTGACCGGATCCCCTTGGGCACAGGTTTACCATGGTGCCAATAGCAGAAACGAATGCAGTGGCTTATCCACTTAGAAATGGTCTGCTTTGTTATAGTCCTCCACTCTGATCCTGAAGCAAATGCCACCAGTAATTGGCTCAGACTTTCTTAGAGACTTGGTCCTGGTTAAGTAGAATCTTAGTTGTCTGTGTACGTCCAATGAATGCAGAATATGCTCCCCCTTGTTCTGCGGATTTGGGTAAAATGTTGGCAGGTGAATTGTTTGGTTAAGAGCCACACTGGATACCACCTTAGGCATAAAGGAAGGATTGGTCCTGAGGGACACCTTGTCCGGGTAAAAAGTAATAAAAGGATCCACAGCCATGAAAGCCTGTAGTTCTGAAACCATTCTTGCTGAAGAGATTGCTAAAAGGAAAGCTGTTTTCCAAGATAAAAATTGTATATCCGCAGTAGCTGCTGGTTCAAAAGTGGGTGAGTTTTTCCAGGACAAAATTGAGGTCCCATGCAGGAGATGGTGATCTTCTGGGAGGCCTTAAATTTTTGGCCCCTCTGAGATACTGTTTTAGCAGAGAATGAGAAAAGATGGGAGGCTCTGTGTTGTAATGAGCCGAGATGGCAGAGGCATGGATTTTTATTGAAGAAAAAGATAATCCCTTGTCAAGCATCAGTCAAGTACTGTAAAATCTGAGGGATATTTGGTTTTTCTGTGTCTGTTCCTTGTGCTTGGTTCCAAGCACAGAATCTCTTCCATTTATCAGCGTAAGATTTTCTAGTACTAGGCATTCTGGCTTCCAAAATGACATCCATCACAGATTTACTGAGAGGTGTTGTTTGAATAATTAAATGATCAGCCATGCTGCAAGGTTCAGAGTTTGGAGCTGTGTGCAGAATTTGATTGTTCTGCTGAGACAGTAGATTAGGTATTTGAGGCAAGTACCAAAGAGGGAGTTGAGACGTATTCCTTAGAATTGGGTACCAGTGCTGGCGAGGCCAGTCTGGAGCAATTAGGATCATTTTTGTTTTTTCCTGTCTGACCTTTAGTAAGACCTTGGAGAGAAGAGGCAGAGGGGGAAAGACATAGACTGATGGGTTTTTCCAACTGAAGGATAGGGCATCCACTTTCCATGCTGGTCTGTGATAAGTCCTTGTGCAGAAATTTGTCCAGTTGATAATTTTGGGGGGAGGCAAATAGATCTATGTCTGGGCTCCATTTCTGTGTTACCATGCTGAAGATTTGTGGATCCAGTTTCCACTCGTGCGGGTCCATAAGATTTCTGCTTAGGTCGTCTGCCAGAGTATTTTGTTTTCCTGGCAGGAATTGAGCTTGAAGATGTACTTGGTAAGTCAAGGCTGTGTCCCAAAATGCCATGGCTAGTCTGCAAATGGCGTAGGAATGTGTACCCCCTGCTTGTTTATGTACCACATAACCGTGGTGTTGTCCGTCTTTATCAGTTGTTGTCCTGGATGAAGTAAGTCCTTGAAGGCTGTCAGAACATTCTGAACAGCTAGTATCTCTTTCTGGTTGATATGCAGATGCATTTGTTTTGGGCTCCATATGCTCTGAATGCATCTCCCTGCCAGGTGCCCCCTCCCCAAGCATAGTCTGATGCGTCTGTAGTAAGGGTTTGGGTGGCAGGGGGTAGAGTGAATGACAGTCCCTTGTTTTGATGACATGTCTCTGCCCACCAAAGAAACTCCTGTTGTAGGCAGGGAATGAGAGGAATCATTGTTTCCAGACTGTGACAATGTTGACCCCATAAACTTTTTAGGTACCAGTGAAGTTTCCTCATATGCAGTCCTGCATATGGAATTAGTAGAATGCAGGATGCCATGAACCCCAAAGCCTGCAGAATTTGTCTTGCAGATAACGAGTTTTTGTTGCCATCTGTTTGAAGTATATTGTCAGTTGCCTTTGTTTGTCTTGCATAAGGTAAGCCATCTGGGCAGTTGTATTCAAGCTTGCACCCAGGAATGTAATTATTTGAGAGGGTACCAGCTGTGATTTCTTTTCATTTATTGTGTACCCTAGGCATGTTAGAAGCCTTTTTACAAATGCCAGATGTTGAAGAAGAATGTCCTTGTTCTCTGCTTGAGACAGTCGTCCAGGTAAGGATAAATGTGTATGCTTCTTTGTCTGCAGAATGCAATTACTGGTGCCAGGCACTTTGTAAAGACCCTGGATGCAGTAGATAAGCCAAAGGGCAGTGCAGAGAAATGGTAATACAAAAAAACCTGCCTTGAAGCAGAGGTATCTTCTGCACGATTCCCTTATTGGGATATGCAGGTATGCCTTTTAAGTCTGGACTCACTAAAGTACAGTTTTGTACCTACCATAAATGTAGATGTTCGAGTGTATACACTGCTGCAGTCATTACACTTGGGTTATCCTGCCGTCAGGCGGTTCCCCAGTCGGCTTGAGTTCTAAAGTCCTGGTCTGGCGTCAGTTGCTGTCGCCTCTTCCCTGACGTCAGTGCGACAGGGGTATACAAGATGCAGCCAACGCCATTTTCTTCAGTTTTTCTTGCCCCAGATTTCAGGTGCCTCTAAATAGGTAGGCAATTCAAATTGCTAATAAAACATACATAAAAAAAGCAAACAACTTACAGCTACCAGCAAATACTCCCCATAGGTAGTAAAGGGTAGAAGACATAGGTACGTACCAGCAAGTAAGAGGGGAAGGAGGGAGGGTAACCTGGACTGCAGCAGTGTATACACTTGAACATCTACATTTATGGTAGGTACAAAACTGTACTATGTTCATCATGTTACACTGCTGCAGTCATTACACTTGGGTGGAATCCCAAAGCTGAGGTAGGGTGGCTGGTTCTATAAGGCATTAGGGGTGGCTATAAGGCCCTGCAGCACTGCAGTGGCGAAGCCAGCTCTGGATTTAGAATATAGAGGCAGATGGTGATGCTTGGTGAAGGTATGTACAGAACTCCAAGTTGCTGCTTCCAAAATATCCTTGGTAGGTACTCCTCTGAGGTAGGCAGATGAAGTGGCTGTTGCCCTGGTGGAGTGAGATCTAATGCTGCTAGGTACAGGTTTCCCATGGTGTGTATAGCAGAAACATATACAATGTCCTATCCATTTTGAAATAGTCTGTTTTGAAATGGCTTTTCCCTGTGCTCCTGCAGCATATGCTACCAATAATTGCTCAGATTTTCTGAAAGCTTTGGTTTTGTCCAAGTACAAGCGTAACTGCCTGTGAATGTCCAAAGAATGCAGTAGTCTCTCCCCTTTATTCTGTGGTTTTGGATAAAAAGTTGGCAAGTGAAAAGTTTGGTTTAGAGCCACACTGGATACCACCTTTGGCATAAACGTAGGGTTAGTTCTTAAAGACACCCTGTCCTGGTGGAAAATGAGGAAAGGTTCCACTGCCATTAGTGCCTGTAATTCTGAAACTCTTCGTGCTGATGTTATTGCCAGGAGCAGTTTTCCAAGAGATATATTTTAATTTTGCTGTGTTAGCTGGCTCAAAAGGAGGTAAAGTTAATTTTTCCAAAACAAAGTTGAGGTCCCACGTTGGAGAAGGTGCTCTACGGGACGGTCTTATGTTTTTAGCCCCTCTGAGGTACTGTTTTAACAGAGGATTAGAGAAAATTGGTGGATCCGTGTTGTAATGAGCAGAGATGGCAGAGGCGTGGATCTTGATGGATGAGAAGGAGAGGCCTTTGTCCAGCATCTCAGTTAAGTATTGTAGTATCCGAGGAATGTTTGGGACAAGAGGGTCAAGGCTGTGAGCTTGGTTCCAGGCACAGAATCTCTTCCATTTATCTGAATAGGCTTTCCTAGTACTAGGCTTTCTGGCCTCCAGAATGACATCCATAACAGCTTCGGAGAGAGGTATTGTTTGCTTGACTAAGGAATCTTCCATGCAGCTAGGTTTAAGGTCTATAGCTGGCTGTGTAGTATTTGATTGTTGTGCTGAGACAGCAAATGTGGGATTTGAGGTAAAATCCAGGACGGTTATTGTGCTAAGCTCTTTAAGATTGGGTACCAATGCTGGCGTGGCCAGTCTGGTGCAATCAGGATCATCTTTGGCTCTTTCTGCCTGGCTTTTATGAGTACCTATGGCAGGAGAGGTAGTGGTGGGAAAGCGTATACTTGTAGGTTCTCCCAGCTGAATGAGAGGGCATCCACTTTCCATGCTTGTGGATGGTAACTCCTTGTGCAGAATTTTTGTAGCTGGCAGTTCATTGGGGATGCAAACAGATCTATGTCCGGGCTCCACCATTTCTGTGTTATCATTCTGAATATTTGTGGATTCAATTCCCATTCGTGGGGATCCATGATGTTTCTGCTTAAGTCGTCTGCCAGTGTGTTTTTCTCTCCTGGCAGGAATTGTGCTTGCAGATTAACTTGATAGTTTATAGCTGTGTTCCACAAGGTCATAGCTTGTCTGCAGAGGGGGCAGGAGTGAGTGTCCCCTTGCTTGTTTATGTACCACATAACTGTGGTGTTGTCTGTCTTTAGTAGTAGTTGTCCTAGATGCAGCAGGTCCTTGAAAGCTAGAAGGGCATTTTGCACAGCTAGCATCTCTTTTTGATTGATGTGAAGATGCCTTTGTTCTGTGGACCACTTGCCCTGAATACATTTGCCTGCCATGCGTGCTCCCCAGGTGTAATCCGATGCATCTGTTGTCAGTGTTTGCCTGGCTGTGTAAAAGGCTGTCCCTTGTTGAGGTGACAAGCCTGAGCCCACCATTGAAACTCCTGTTGAAGGCAAGGAATTAGCAGTATAACTGTTTCCAAACTTTGAAAAGTGTTGAGACCATACATTCTTTAGGTACCATTGTAGTTTCCTCATATGCAGTCTGGCATATGGAATTAGTAGTATGCAAGATGCCATGTAACCCAAGGCCTGCAGAATTTTTCTTGCAGGGAGTTGGGTCTTTGTTGCCATCAATTGAAAGTATTGAGTCAGTTGTCCTTGCTTGTCTGGCGTGAGATAAGCCATCTGGGCCGTTGTGTTCAAGCTGGCACCCAAGAATACAACCTATTGTGAGGGCACTAGTTTTGATTTCTTTTCGTTTACTGTGTACCTCAAGCAATTTAACTTTTTTACAAACGCCAGATGCTTTAGAAGAATGTCCTTGCTCTCTGCTTGAATCAGGCAGTCGTCCAGGTACGGATAAATTTGAATTCCTTTCTGTCTGCAAAATGCAATTACTGGCACCAGGCACTTTGTGAAGACCCTGGGCGCAGTAGATAAGCCAAAGGGCAGTGCAGAGAATTGGTAGTCCATTGAACCAGCTATGAATCTGAGGTATCTTCTGCAGTTTTGTCTGATAGGGACATGCAGGTATGCCTCCTTGAGGTCCACGGTCATGAGCCAAGCTTTCTTGCCCAGCATGGGAAGGAGCTGCTGTAGTATCAACATTTTGAATTTCGGAAGATCCAGGTAAGTGTTTAGAGAAGAAAGATCCAGAATGGGCCCTCCAGGCTTTGTCCTTTCTGGGAACCAGAAAGAGTCTTGAGTAAAATCCTTGTCCTTGCTCCTGTGATGGTACCTTTTGAATAGCTCTCATATCTATGAGTGCTGTAATTTGTTTTTGAGCCTCTGCCCATTGATTTGGTGGCAGATTTGGCATTCCTTTTAACCTTGGCAGAGTGTGAAAGTGGAACCTGTAACCTTGAGATACAATGCTGAGAACCCATTTGTCTTTGGTGATCATATGCCGATTGTGATAGAAAAGTGCCAGTTTTCCTCCCAAGGGGGCTGCCAAGAGAGATCTGTTTGGCAGCTGTAGTGGGAAGCCATTGGGGCTGCTTTTTATATGGTTGGGGCCTGTCTTCCCTTTCTTTCTGGCCTGATGCAACCCATTGTCGAGGCCTGTAAGGACCTTGTGGTTGACCTCTACCTCTTGGACGTCTGTATCTGCCCCTTTGAGGTCTGTCTGTAATTGAAAAGGACCAATTCTTATTTGGCCAATTTCTGCTAAATCTAAGAGGCTGAACCTGTAAGAAATTCTTCACCCTTTGCATAGATTTTCCTTATCCTCCATTTTCTTTAATACCTCTTCTGCCTTAACTCCAAATAACACATCCTGCTGCAAAGGTGCATCCAATAATTTTGCGTTAACATGATCTGGTAACGTATGTTCTTTTAACCAAGCATGTCTTCTAATGACAGAGCCTGTAACTGCTGCTCTGCAGGAGGCCTCTAGAGAATCAAAACCACATTGCAAAGTATGCTTTCCCACTTGTTCAGCTGCATGCAATAAATCCTGCATTTCTTTAAAATTAGGAGGATCTGAATCTGGGAGCATTTTTTGTTTCAACTGAGACAGTAAAAATTGCTGACATTTTAGCATGTGAAACTGGCAATTTAAGGCTCTCATTGCTAAAGTTGCAGACGTATATACTTTCTTTCCCCATCTGTCTAATGCTCTGGAATCCCTGTCAGAGGGAACTGGATTCTTGGCTGATGAGGCCTTAATTCCTTTGGGTCCCTGAGAAATAGTTTCAGGGTCAGCTACAGGGCTTTTATACAGAAATATGTGCGAGTCAGGGACTCTGTAGTATCTGTCAGGTTTAACAGGGGCTAGAGGTAAGGAATCAGGATTTAAGCTGGATTCAGTATACACATCATCCACAATATCTAACACTGGCGGAATAGCATGGGATCTGTGTTGAGGTAATAAAAGGAAGTCTCTGAGCCTTTTCTTGGATTCTGAGTAATCCTGGCCTTCCCAATGGTAATGCTCCCTCATGGTATGTAAGGTTTCCCCAAAGGAGTAGTCCTCAGGCGGTGAGGCTGATGGAATTGATTCCTCAGCATCAGAATCCTAATAAGGGGGTAAAGAATATCCTAGGTCTGAGGATGAATCTGAAGAGATGGACACCTGGTCGGATGAATCATAGTCTGCATCCTGTCTAGGCCTTTTATCAGGAGGAGGATGGGACCCCCTGATCAGAGTGATTAGGTCTTCGGCCATTTTGAGCATTTGTTTCTTAGGCATGGAGGCCTGTCCTGGAGAATGCTGTTATTTCTTTGATTTTGAAGGAGGCTTAGACTTAACAGAGGGTTTAATGCTTAACTGAGTAGGTCTGGAGACACCCTCTGAAGCTGCGGGTAGCTCAGCTATTCCGGATCCCTTTGAAGGGTTAGTTTCAGCAGGCCGAATAACTTGTGTGTCCGAAGGCCCAGCCATCTCCACGTGGGAGTCAGGCGGCCTGTGGTTCTACAAAAGCGGTAGTCAGGGGCTGAGAAGGCTTCGTCGTCAGTTTTGGGGCTTCGGATGCCTATCCTTGTCTTTGCGCTTTTTATGTATTCCAGTCGTCGGAAGTTCCGACGGCATGGTATGATTGAATTTTCTACCAAAATAATGTCGGGCAAAATCAAACAGACGTTTAATAGTGCGTTTGTTAAACCTAGCACAAAACTGACAACCAGTGACGTCGTGGTCTGGGCCTAGGCATGGGATATAATAAGAATGGAAATCCTTATGAGGTATTTGCTTCCCACAAGAAATACAGTTATTAACTTTTACTTGACATCGGTCTGAGGCAAGAAAAAGTTTCCCAACGGGGTACTTAGCTTTGTAGAAGACTTTGGTTCTGTATTCAGAATGAAAATCTCAGGAGACGGCCGACTGGCACTTGCGAACTGCTTTTGCTTTGGGCACCGCGGCAAGAAAGACTGGAGAAAATGGTGTCGGCTGCATCTTGTATACTCCTGTCGCACTGACGTCAGGGAGGAAGGGACAGCAACCGACGCCGGACCAGGACTTTGGAACTCTGGCCGACTGGGGAACCGCCTGACGGCAGGATAACCCAAGTGTAATGACTTTAGCAGTGTAACACGATGAACATCCAAATGTTGCTGCCCAGCATAGGCAGTAGCTATTGTAAAGTCAGCATTGTGAATTTTGGAATGTCCAGGAACGTGTTCAAAATCGAAAAGTCCAGTATTGGACGCCAGGCATGGTCTTTTCTGGGTACCAGAAAGAGTCTTGAATAAAAACCTTGCCCTTTTTCCTGTTCTGGTTGAATAGCCCCACATATCCATGATGGACGTAACTTGTTTCTGAGCCTCTGCCCACTGATTTTGTGGCAGATCTGGCCAACCGTTTGGAATTGGCAAAGTATGGAAATGAAATATGTACCCCTGGGATACAACGTTTAATACCCACTTATCCTGGGTAATTAACTGACAATTTTGAATATGAAGTGCTAATTTTCCCCCAAAGGAGGCTGCCAAAAGATAAGTGCTTGGTGAAGCTAGAGGGAAGTCATTGAGACTGCTTAGTGTAGGGTTGTGCTTTGTTTCCTCCAGATTTGGAGGTGGAGGCACCCCACTGCTTTGACCTGTAAGAACCCTGTGATCGGTATCTAAAGCCTTTCGAGCGCCTAGATTTGCCTTGAGAGGCTCTGTTGGACACAGGAAAGGACTAATTTTTAGTAGGCCAGTGTCTACTGAACCTGGGTGGCTGCACTTGTAAGAAATCTTTTACAGTTTGCATAGATTTAGCTTTGTCTTCCATTTTCTTTAAAACCTCTTCTGCCTTATTATCAGAGTATCATGCTGTAAAGGGGCATCCAACAATTTAGCTTTAACATGATCAGGCAGATTTTGCTCCTTGAGCCAGGCATGCCTTCTAATCACAGATCCAGTAACTGTGGCCCTGCAACAGACCTCCAAAGAATTAAAACCATACTGGAAAGTATGCTTTCCAACCTGTTCTGCTGCATGCAATAATTCCTGTAATTCTTTATTTTCCACACAATCAGAAATCAACATCATTTTCTGTTTCAGTAAGCCCATAACATGCTGTTGATATTTAAGCATATGAAACTGGCAGTTTAAGGCCCCAATTACCAAGGTTGCAGACGTGCAAACCTTCTTTCCCCATCTATCCTGTGCCCTGGAATCTTTATCAGAGGGGGTAGGATTTTTGGCTGTAGAGGCCTTTACATCTTTGGGGCCCTGTGAGATAGTCTCAGGATCAGCAGCAGGATTTTTGAATAGAAATTTGTGGGAGTCAAGAACCCTGTAATATCTGTCTGGCTTACTAGGAGCAGGAGGTAGGGAATCAGGAGCCATATTTGATTCCGAAAACACAACAATGTCTAATACAGGATGTACAGCCAAAGGCCTATGCTGAGGAAGGAGGAAATCCCTAAGCCTCTTTTTTGATTCAGAGAAATCCTGACTCTCCCAATGGAAATGTTCCCTTAAAGTATGCAAGGTTTCACCAAAAGAATAATGCTCAAGAGGAGATGCAGAAGGGATGGATTCTTCTGCATCTGAATCCTCATAGGGTGGAACAGAAAATTCCTGATCAGAAGAAATGGAAACCTGATCTGAAGATTCATAATCAGTGTCTTGCCTAGGCCTCTTAGCAGGGGGGGCCCTGATCAAGGTAATTAAGTCCTCAGCCATTTTGATCATCTGTTTTTTAGGCATAGGGGCCTGAGCATGTAGCTCATGCGTCGGTTTTTTTAGCCTTAGAAGATGTTTTTGATCTTGTTTTTGAAGTTGGCGGTTTTATATAAAAATGTTGAGGCCTGAAAACACCCTCAGAAGCCGGTGCCTGCTCAGCGGCTCTGGACCCATCCAAGGGAGAGACATCTGCGGGTTCAATACTCTGAGAATCTCGCGGCATACCGGACTCCGCATGGGTCTCGGTAGAGGCCTGCGACTCAAAAGTAGCGGGTATCAGGGGCTGCGAAAGCGCCTCACTGAGTACTGGCAACTAGCTTAGGAGAAGCTTCGTTGTCGGTTTTGGACCTAGACGTCTTTCTTTGCGTTTTTTGTGAACTCCGGTAGTCGGATTGCTAACCGACGACATTTCAGGGTAATTAAATCTGGATCCAAAATATTTTGAAGCAAAAATATACCGAAGCTTAATAGTGCGTTGGTTAAATCTAGCACAAAACCGACAGCAAGGCACATTATGATCTGGGCCTAGGCAAGGAATACAGTACAAATGAAAATCCTTATGAGGTATTTGCTTCCCACAAGTAATGCACTTATTAACTTTTACTGACATCGGTAAGGAGCAAGAAAAAGTTTCCCCAACGGGATACTTAGCTTAAGTTGAAGACTTCGGTTTTGAAATTCGAATGCGAAAATTTCAGGAGTCAGCCGACTGGCACTTGCGAACAGCTTCTGCTTTGGGCACCGCACAGCGAGATGGAACAAAATGGCATCAGCTGCATATTTCATACCCCTGACGACCTGACGTCATGGAAGAGGAGACCGCAACCGACACAGGACCCAAAACTTTGTTATTCAGGCCGACTGAGGGCAACCTGCCAGCAGATTACCCAAATGTAATGACAGGGACATGCAGGTATGCCTCTGAGGTCCAAAGTAACTAGCCAAGCCTTCTTGCCCAGCATAGGTAGAAGTTGCTGCAGTGTCAACATTTTGAATTTTGGAACATCCAGGAAAGTATTTAGAATAGACAGGTCCAGTATTGGTCTCCAGGCTTTGTCCTTTCTGGGTATCACGAAAAGTCTTGAGTAATATCCTTGCCCCGGTTCTTGCTGTGTTACTTTTTGAATAGCCCTCATGTCCATGAGAGCAGAAATTTGTTTTTGTGCCCCTGCCCATTGATTTTGTGGCAGGTCTGGCATACCTTTTGACCTTGGTAGGGTGTGAAAGTGGAACCTGTAACCCTGAGAAACAATATTCAGTACCCATTTGTCCTGGGTGATCATGTGCCAATTTTTTGAGAAAAGTGCCAGTTTCCCCCCTAAGGGTGCTGCCAAAAGGTAAGTTCTTGGCATTTGTAGAGGAAAGTCATTGGGACCGTTTCCTATAAGGTTGTGATTTGTCTTCTCCGCCTTTGGGGGCTGAAGCACCCCACTGTTTAGGTCT
Source organism: Protopterus annectens (assembly GCF_019279795.1). NCBI lineage: Eukaryota > Metazoa > Chordata > Ceratodontiformes > Protopteridae > Protopterus > Protopterus annectens. The sequence continues at coordinate 931,788,550 of NC_056737.1, forward strand.
GTATGAGCCTTAGGGTTGAGATCTGCCTCTTGGGCGTCTGTATCTGCCTCTTTGTGGCCTGACATTGGAAAGGACCACTTTTTAGAAGGCCAGTTCCTGCTAAATATAGGTGGCTGAACCTGTAAGAAATCCTTTACTGTCTGCATTGATTTAGCTTTATCCTCCATTTTCTTTAACACCTCTTCTGCCTTAACACCAAACAAAGTATCATGCTGTAATGGAGCATCCAATAACTTTGCTTTAACATGATCAGGTAAACTCTGTTCTTTTAACCAAGCATGCCTTCGAATGACAAAGTACAGTTTTGTACCTACCATAAATGTAGATGTCCTATAGGAATGCATCTGCAGTCCTTACAAATGGGTTGTCCTGTCGTCAGGCAGCCCTTCGGTCGGCCGGATTCCAAAGTCTGGGTCTGGCCTCGGCTGGTGTCGCACTTCACCCGACGTCATAGCTGCAGTTATTCGGGTATAAAGGCATCAGCCGACGCCATTTTCCTCAGTGTTTCTTGCCCCAGATGCCAGGTGCCCTCTTGGAAGGCTAAATTTGGATAAATGCCAATGATTCCAAATAGTAGAGAGCAAACACAAAAAATAAGCATGTATGTACATATATACAAACAAATACACCATAATAGAATCCCCAGGCTAGCTATAAGATGGGCAAATACCCTAGGACCCTAGCACCACAGAGGGGAAGGCGGGTGGGTAATCCTGACTGCAGATGCATTCCTATCGGACATCTACATTTATGGTAGGTACAAAACTGTACTATGTCCTTCAAGGATGCATCTGCAGTCCTTACAAATGGGTAGAATACCACAGCCAAACTGGGGGAGGTGGACAAATAAAGTTATGGTGTAGTTAGGATCCCTTGCAAAACAGCAGTGGCAAAGCCTGCTCGGGATCTAGAGTATAAAGGTAAATTATAATGCTTGGCAAATGTATGCACGGAGCTCCAAGTAGCAGCTTCTAAAATGTCCTTGGTAGCCACTCCTCGTAAGAAGGCTGTGGTAGTGGCTGTTGCCCTTGTAGAGTGAGGCCTGATGTTCTCTGGAGTTTTCTTTCCATGGTAGGAGTAACAAAATCTAATGCAATTTCCTATCCACTTGGAGATGGTCCGTTTTGAAATTGCTTTTCCTTCCCTTCCTGTTGCATATGCTACCAGTAGCTGGTCAGTTTTCCTATTGCCCTTGGTCCTGTCCAGGTAATAGCGTAATTGTCTATGTACATCCAAGGTATGTAGCAGTCTTTCTCCCCTGTTCTGTGGGTTAGGGAAGAATGTAGGTAGGTGGATAGCCTGATTTAAAGAAACTCTGGAAACCACCTTAGGCATAAAGGAAGGATTTGTTCTCATGGACACTATCTTGATGGAAGATCAGAAAGGGTTGCACTGCCATTAATGCCTGAAGTTCAGATACCCTTCTTGCTGAAGTGATTGCCAGCAGGAAAGCAGTCTTCCATGATAAGTATTGCAATTCTGCTGTTGCTGCTGGTTCGAAAGGAGGAAGTGTCAATTTTTCTAGCACAAAGTTCAAGTCCCATGCTGGTAATGGTGGCTTCCTAGGAGGCTTTACATTTTTAATTCCTCTCAAAAACTGTCTGAGCAGAGGATGTGAGAAGACAGGAGGATCCAAGTCGTATTCTGCTGAAATAGCTGATGCATGAATCTTGATGGAGGAATAGGACAGGCCTGTGTGGAAGAGCTCTGCCAAGTATTCCAGAATGTTGGCTATGTTTACCAGTGACACATCTTCTCCTTTTTCAGTACTCCATATGAGATATCTTTTCCATTTTGATGAATATTTTTTTCTTGTTGAGGGTCTGCGAGCCTCAAGGATAATGTCTTTAACCCTTTGGGATAAATTTGGGTTAATTGGTCTTATGCAATGTTCCAGGCAGTCAGCTGCAGAGTTTTCAGGTTTGGATGCAGATTGTTGTAGTTGTTCTGTGTAAACAGCAAGGGAACCAGGGGTAGTGGCCATATTTGTTCCCGAGACATGCTCCTCAGTAATGGGTACCAATGTTGCCTTGGCCAGTCTGGAGCTATCAGAATGATCCTTGGACGGTCCTCTTTGATCTTCAATAGCACTTTGTGCATCAAAGGAAGTGGTGGAAATGCATATGCTGTTAGGTTTTTCCAGCTGAAGGATAGGGAGTCCACCTTCCAAGCAAGTGGGTGGTACGTCCTTGTGCAGAATTTCTTTAGTTGGTGATTGCGTGGGGATGCAAATAAGTCTATTTCTGGGAGTCCCCATTTTCTTGTAATGGTTTTGAAGATGTCCGGATGCAGCATCCATTCGTGGGCATCCGTGGTAGTCCTGCTTAAAATGTCTGCTAGGATGTTTTCTTTTCCTGGTACAAAAATTGCTTTTAACTGTATGTTGTAGCTCAGGGCCACATTCCAGAGATCCAGTGCCATCCGGCAAAGAGGATACGAGTGTGTGCCTCCCTGTTTGTTGATGTACCACATAACTGTGGTGTTGTCTGTCCTTACCATCAATAGACCTTGCTGAAGGAATGGCCTGAATGCCTGAATTGCCAGTTTACTGCCAGCATTTCCTTTAGATTTATGTGTAGGTGCAGCTGGTTTTGAGACCATAAGCCTTGTATGCACTTGTCCAGCATGTGTGCCCCCCAACCGAGGTCTGAGGCGTCTGTCGTGATGGTTTGGCTTGGTTGAGTACTGTGTAAAGGCAATCCTGTGTTTGATTGACAAGCCTGAGCCCACCATAGGAATTCTTGCTTCAGGCATGGAATAATGGGAATCTGGGTTTCAAGCTGTGCTTGTGTTGAGACCATAAATTCCTTAGGTACCACTGTAGTTTTCTCATATGCAGTCTGGCATGAGGAACCAAAATTATGCAGGATGCCATGTAGCCCAAGGCTTGCAGAACTTTTCCTGCTGTCAGATGGTTCTGTTTTGTTAAGGCCAAGAAGTAGAGAGGTAGCTGTTCCTGTTTTTCTACTGTTAGGAATGCCATTTGCCTTGATGTGTCCAACTCTGCACCCAAAAAGGTTATTCTCTGGGATGGTATCAGTCTTGACTTTTTTAAATTGACTGTGTATCCCAGGGCTTGTAGCAGATAAATGACCCTTTGTAAATCTTCTGCTAGCTTGCTTTCGTTGTCTGCTTGTATCAGGCAGTCGTCCAGGTATGGGTAGATTTGGATTCCCTGAAGCCTGCAATGAGCAATTACTGATGCCGGGCATTTCGTGAACACTCTGGGCGCAGTAGATAAGCCAAAGGGCAATGCTGAGGATTGATAATGCTCTGATCCTGCAAGAAATCCGAGGTATCTTCTGCAGTTTGGTCGTATGGGGACGTGCAGGTATGCCTCCTTGAGATCTAGAGTCACCAGCCAAGACTCCTTGCCCAGCATGGGAAGAAGCTGCTGTAGGGTCAGCATTTTGAATTTTGGAACAATGAGGAATGTGTTTAAAGCGGACAAGTCGAGAATAGGTCTCCATTTGCCTTCTTTTCTTGGTACCAGGAAGAGTCTGGAGTAAAATCCCTTCCCTTGCTCCATAGATGGTACCTTTTCTACAGCTCTCATCCTTAATAATTGGGATATTTGTTTTAGTGCTTCTGTCTTTTGATTTGGAGGTAGGTTTGGCATTCCTCTCTTCCCTGGTAGAGTATGGAAGTGAAACCTGTAACCTTGGTCTATTATCTGTAAAATCCACTTGTCTCGTGATGTAATGCCAGTTTGTCGTAAATAAGGCTAGCTTCCCGCCTAAGGGTGCTTGCAGTTGTTCCCTGGTAGGCGGTGCCAGAGCCAAGTCACTGTGATTGACCTGTAGTTGTGGTGGTGGCTGTGTCTGTGCCTCGCTGGTTGTTGCCCTGCCACTGACGTCCTCTGTAAGCACCCCTGGATTGGCTTCTGCCTCTTGAACGCCTATTCCTGCCTCTCTGAGTTCTGGAGGAGTCTGGAAAGAACCAATTCTTGGAGGGCCAATTCCTGCTAAACCTTGGAGGTTGGACCTGTAAGAAATCTTTTACTGTTTGGACAGATTTTGCCTTCTCTTCCATCTTCTTCAGTACTTGTTGTGCAAGAGAGCCAAACAAATTGATCTTATCCATAGGAGCATCTAATAGTTTTGATTTGACATGGTCTGGTAAGGCCTGTTCTTTTAGCCATGCATGCCTTCTGATGACTCTGCCAGTCATGGCTGATCTAAAGGAAGCCTCCAGTGCATCATAGCTGCATTTTAGGGAATGGTTACTGACTTGTTGAATGTTATGTACCATTTCCTGCACATTTTTTTTGTCTACTGTTTCATCTGAGGACACTTTTTTGGTTAACTGATCTAGCAAAAATTCTTGATACTGCATCATGTGAAATTGACAGTTCAAGGCCCTAACTGAAAGAGTAGCAGAAGTGTAAACTTTTTTACCCCATCTCTCTAAGGATCTGGATTCCCTTTCAGAGGGGGGGGGGTTTGGCAGAGGTGGCTGCTACAGCCTTAGGTCCTTGGGAGATATAGTCTCTGGATCTGCAAGGGGAGCCTTATACAAGTGGTAATGTGTGTCCGGGACCCTGTAGTATCTATCGGGCTTAACAGGGGCCGGAGGCAGAGAATCAGGAGCAGTACAAGCATCATTAAATGCATCATCTACAACAGAAAGAACTGGAGGTATGGCTAAAGGCCTATGTTGTGGTAAATGCAGAAAAGTTCTAAGCCTTTTTCTGGAATCTGAAAAATCCTGGCCCTGCCACTGAAATTGTTCCCTCATAGCATGCAGGGTTTCCCCAAAGGAAAATTCCTCAGGTGGAGAGGCAGAAGGAATGGACTCTTCACCATCAGAGTCTTCATAAGGGGAGTAAGGGGCCTCTGGAGGGTCTGTATCATTTGAGTCATCAGAGGAATCGTCTGTAGACACTGGCTCAGGGGGCTCTGCTCTAGGCCTCTTCTCTGGAGGCGGGTGAGAGGCCCTGTCTGGTTGAGGTTGGGATCCTCGGATTAAAGAAATGAGATCCTCTGCTAAACTTAGCATTTGTGAACTAGAGCTAGGCCTGTGAGAGGGGGGCTTAGCAGGCACAGATTTAGCAGTTTTAGCTGCTTTAGCCCTGGCAAAGGCCTTAATGGACATGGCTGCAGGTGGCCTAGCAGCTCCACGTGCAGGGGTTGAAATATCCAAGGGAATAGTGTCTGATAATTCCTGAGAAACTGTAACAGTAGGTGGGATATCAGAAGCCGATTCCACGAGGGTAGAAGAGGCCTCGGCAGGAGGAAAGTTTTCGGCTGAAGGAGGAACCGCTTGCTCAGTTTCAGCCGAAACAGAGACACTCGCGGTTGGCTTAACCGCGGTTTCGGCCGAAACCGCGGACCGCGAGTGTCGGTCCTTTTCCTTGCGTTTTTTAGATATTTGCGAAGTCGGAGGATCCGATGGCATAATATAAGCAAAATCGGAGCCGAAAAACTCCTCAGCAAACTCCGACCGACGTCTAAGCATCCGCCGGTTAAAAGAAGCACAGGCTAGACAAGCTGCGACGTCGTGGTCTGGGCCTAGACAAGGTAAGCAGTAAGAGTGGAAATCTTTATGAGGTATTTTTTTCCCACAAGTTAAACAGTTATTCACTTTTTCTGACATCGGCTGAGGCAAGAAAGAGTCCCCAACGGGGTACTTAGCTTTTTAGAAGTCTTCAAAGTAGTTTTCGGTAGTAGGAATCTCTGGTTCTGACCGACCGGCACTTGCGAACAGCTTCTGTTTCGGGCGCCACGCGGCAAGAAAGACTGGGGAAAATGGCGTCGGCTGATGCCTTTATACCCGAATAACTGCAGCTATGACGTCGGGTGAAGTGCGACACCAGCCGAGGCCAGACCCAGACTTTGGAATCCGGCCGACCGAAGGGCTGCCTGACGACAGGACAACCCATTTATAAGGACTGCAGATGCATCCTTGAAGGACATCCTGTAACAGTGGCTCTGCAAGATGCCTCTAACGAATCAAAACCACATTGCAAAGTATGCTTTCCCACTTGTTCAGCTGCATGCAATAAATCCTGCATTTCCTTGTTCTCAGGACATTCAGAGCTTGTAAGCATTTTCTGTTTTAGCAAAGACATTAGGTATCGTTGATATTTAAACAAATGAAACTGGCAGTTTAAAGCCCTTACAGCTAAAGTAGCAGATGTATAAACTTTTTTCCCCCATCTGTCCAGTGCTTGAGAATCCCTATCAGAGGGAACAGGGTTTTTGCAGTGGAAGCCTTGACCCCTTTGGGACCCCGAGAAATAGTTTCTGGATCAGCAGCAGGGTTTTTATAAAGAAATTTATGGGAATCTGGAACCCTGTAGTACCTATGACTTAACTGGTGCAGGGGGTAAAGAATCAGGAGTCAAACTGGATTCAGAAAAAAAACCCATCATCAACAATATCTAGTACAGGGGGGATAGCAAGAGGCCTGTGCTGAGGCAATAAAAGAAAGTCTCTGAGCCTTTTCTTGGATTCTGAATAATCCTGGCTCTCCCAATGGAAATGTTCCCTCATAGTGTGCAGGGTTTCCCCAAAAGAGTAGTCCTCAGGAGGAGAGGCTGAAGGAATAGATTCTTCGGCATCAGAGTCCTCATAGGGAGGAAGAGAATATCCCTGTTCTGAAGAGGAGTCAGATGAAATGGAAACCTGATCAGAGAAATCATATTCAGTGTCTTGCCTAGGCCTTTTATCAGGAGGGGGATGGGAACCCCTGGGCGGTTGGCTTCCCCTGATTAGAGTTATAAGATCTTCAGCCATTCTTATGTTTTTTTAGGCATAGAGGCCCGAGCATGTGGCCTGGGCGTCGTTTTTTTAAGGCATGGTTCGACATTTAGGCCCAAAAAAGGAGGTGTCGGTTTAATATGAAAGTCCATAGGCCTGCATACACCCTCAGAAGCCGGTGCCTGCACAGCGGCTCCGGACCCATCCAAAGTAGAGACACCAGCAGGTTCCATAGCTGAAGCATCGCTCGGCATACTGGACTCCAAATGGGTCTCAGTAGAGGCCTGCGAATCAGAAGTAGCGGGTATCAGGGGCTGCGAATGCGCCTCACTGAGTACCGGTGAACTGGCTTAGAAGTGTAATCAGCAGTTTGGGCCTCGGCGGCCTCCCTCTGTCTTTATCCTTGTGTTTTTTTTCGGAATCCCGGTAGTCGGATGGCTAACAGATGACATTTGTGAATAATTAAACTGAGAATCGAAATATTTTGAGGCGAAAATATACAGACGACGGATAGCAAGCTGATTAAATAAAGCACAAAACCGACAGCACAGTACATCGTGGTCAGGGCCTAGGCAAGGAATACAGTATGAATGAAAATCTTTATGAGGTATTTGCTTTCCACAAGTAATGCAATTAACTTTTACTGACATCGGTATGGAGCAAGAAAAAAAAAATTTTCCCCAACGGGGTACTTAGCTTTAGTTGAAGACTTCAGTTCTGAAATTCGAAAATGAAAATTTCAGGAGTTGGCCAACCAGCACTTGCGAACTGCTTTTGCTTCGGGCACCGCACGGCAAGAAAGACTGATGTAATGGTGTCGGCTGCATGTTTTATAGCCCTGATGACCTGACGTCATGGAAGAAGGGACAGCAACCGACGCAGGACCCAAGACTTTGTTAATCAGGCAGACTGAGGGCTACTGCAAGCAGATAACCCAAACGTGATGACTGCAACAGTGAAACACGAAGAACATCTACGTAGGACAGAAGCGGATGCAGCAGACCTGACTGATGCTTCTGCTGCATCATAACTGCAATTAAGAGTGTCTGGCTACTTTAGTAGCCAAGGACAGTTAAGACACAATGTCATTCTTTGTGGAACAGTCCGGGGTAGAGGCTAGCAAGGTGGAGGCCTCGGAAATAAGGTCTAAGGCATATTTTACCATGTGTGTTTCATAATTTATAGCCCTAACGGCTAAGATGCCCCACGCACCTACAGCAGCCAGACTTAAGTTTTTGTATAGGAGCTGACGTCAGATCGCCTGATGGCTGGAAATCCCTACAGTATGAATACTGCAACATAGGAACAGGAGGACATCCAGTGTTGTCTTGGCCAGCAGGGGTCCACTACAATCATGCTGCATCTGTCCTCCTCGACTTTTGTCAGTACCTGGGTGATCAGAGGCAAGTTTGCCCATGTGAAAGAGAAAGCATCTATTTTTTAAGTCCCTTCTGTTAAATTCTGTAGCAGATCTTCTGTAGTGGTTTGCTGTGGTGAGAGACAAACAGACATACTGAGGGGGATCCCCAATGGTACAAGAAGACCTCCCTCTTCAGCATCCATTTGTTGGGGTCTAGATGAGCCCAGCTTAGAGAATATGCCAGGGTACTGTTCTGACCTGGAATACAAGAAGCTATGAGGGTTTGCCCTACTTCTTAAGCCAGCATTCAAATCTTCCTAGAACGGCTGAACAGAGGGTAGAAAGGTGTTCTCCCTTGCTTAGGTACCACATCACCGTGGTGTTATCTGTCCAGATCTGCAGGGTTCCTGGGCTCAAACTCTGCTAAAAAGCCTTTATGGTCAGGTAGACTGCTTTAGCTCCTCCTAATTTACATGCAAATTTCTCTTCTGAGGAGTCTAGGTGCCCTGTACTTTCAGGGAACCTAAAAGGCCCCTCCCTCAAAGCTACGTCTGAGCCGTCTATGGTGATGGTCTTATCTGCTTCTGGTAAAGAGAAAACTGCCCCTGGGTTCTGCTGTATGGTGTTCTTTCACTATAGAGCTCCTTCAGACATGGAAGCAGAGTAGTGTTTCCAGGTGTTGAGAATGCTGCTTCCAAGCTATTTTTTTTAAAGGAACGACTGGGGGCTTTTCCTCACGTGTAACTTTGCAAGTCAGATCATGACAATACAGGATGCCATGTATCCCAGAATTCTCGGGAATTCCCTTGCTGGGATGTGTTGCTTTGGAAGTAGACTGTTCAAGTAACCTGTCAGGAAAGCTCCCTTGTCCTGGAGAAGGAAGACATCTGATGTTGATCTTCATTCATGACTGATGGGTCTCGGTTCTGTCCTTGGAACAGACTTGGATGATACAAGCTCACGGCAGCCAAAAACTCTCAAGCCAAGTCTTACCTATAGTGTTCCTCTCCTCATCTCCTCAGATCGAGTTTGCCCGTAAGGATATAAAAAGCAGAGGCTTTATCTGAGCAACTGCCTTATCAGGTAACCAGGACCAAATCCGAACCTCCAGGAGTCTTTAAGAGGGGGGACGGCGGGTGGAATGTCATGAATGAATGAAGACCAACACAGACGAAACATTATGGTAAGAACATAACTTCTTTATCTGATGTTGTTAATCTTCATTTATTCATGACTGATGGGATAGAGTCCCCAGCTACTTTACATCCTGGGAGGCCCTATGGAAGGACTTTGAAAGTCTGTTCTGTGGCATTTGCACTGCTTGTGTTTTTAGTCATTGAACAGCATAAAATGTTACTTAAAACTACCTGACTGAAAGACAGCAGTGTATGTATATAAAATCAGTGCAGTGACAGGAGCTTTAGGAAGAAAGAGGCCCGCGTGATGTAATTTTTTTTTTGCAGACAAAACAATCTAAATTACCCCATGTGATCAGACTCAGAAATTGCGTATAAAAATATTTACAATCTGTAAATAGTTCCAGAGTGGTGTTAAAATGTAGGAAACAGCAAACCATGATGAAATAAACATTTTTTTTTTAGTCTGTCGGTATGGTTCTCATTTAACCTGGTCTGTCAAGAGATGGTGCCTGACCATGCATACCTGAGTATGACAGAACCCGTGGCAGCTGCTCTGCAAGATGCTTCCAAGGTATTGTAGGCCATACTTTAAGGATTGTCTGGAGACTTGTACAGCTTCTTTGTCAATCTCCTGAATTTTCTCAGGAAAAGATTCAGTCCACAAGTGTTCACCTTCGCTAGAATTTTGTCCTGGAGAGATTCAAGTTACTAGTGGCAGAGGAATAATCCCCCCCCCCAAATCTGTGCAATAGTCTACTTTCCTCATCATTAGGTGAGAGATGTATGGTTAAGTCCCTTAGGTACACCTTTTGTTAATTCAGTGGACGCTACTGAAGGGTCAACCTTTGGATTTTTGGAAAGGTGCTTGCGCGGTTCAAACACTCTGTAAAACCTGCCTGGCTTCCTAGCAGCAGCAGGTAGGGATTGAGGATGTAAAGCATGGTCTGCAAAGAAATAATCCAATACTAGCTGTACAGGAAGAACAGCTAGCGGCTTAGAAGGTGGCAAATTTAGCAGGTACCTGTAATGGGTCTGAGGCCTAGGAGAACATTTTGCTTTCCCAAATGAAAGCCACCTTCATTCTATGCAAGGTATCCCCGAAGAAATGGTCCTGTGGAGGTAGGTGGAAGCAAGGGTGTCAGTCTGAATATGGGTAAGTTTGGGGGTGGGGTGGGGGAGTTGGGATCAGGTGTCCATAACAGGGCAACTCCTCATTTTCTGAGCTAGATTAATCTGCATCTTTCTGAAAGGCCACCTCTCTGCTTCTTTTGCATGAGGAGGATTCATTATCAGAAGTATGAGTGTGCTCCCTGGATTTAATGAAAACCATAAATTCTTGTGCTATTTTTAGGATGTCTTGGGCTTCGGTCTGAGAAGTGGTTGATGGTGGGGTGAAGAAAAAAGTAGTTTGCCTTGATTTGGGTGTCCATTTAAAAGGGATGACAGCAAGCGGAGGTCATCTGACTGCAACTTCAGTTAAGATTTTGGAAGTTGAAGTAGACTGGGTATCTCCTTTGAGACCCACGACATGGACGATGGAAGCAAAGGCTTGCTGAGCGACCTCAGACCAGACAGATGTGTGCGCACTGTGGTAACGCAGCTGGACCATGAGGCTGTAAAGGCACCTCACCTGGGTCAACTGACTTGTGGCCTACAGCCACTGTTTTCTTGGGAACATCAAGGTCCTCAGTCTTTTTGTCTTTCCATTTCTTGGTGATGGCACTAACCGATGCTGGAGTTTGCAAAGGATTAAGACACCACCAGGGGAAACAGAGGAAGACTTTTATATGAGTGGCTAATACTTTGACCCTAATTAGAAACATTGTGCTGAGACATCATGCTGAAGCCCCAAGCAGAACAGACAAAATGAGCGAAAGTCTGTGTGCTTGCTTCACACACGTCAAACAATTTTGACTTTTTTTTGAATGTTAAAACTAATACAGAAAATTCCCAAACAGGGTACTTACCACACTGGAAGATGATGTTCTCTGGAAAAAAAAATGAACTGACTGGCCAGACTGTAAGCATTTTGAAAACAGGTGAAGTGCATCTGACTGCATGACTAGAAAGAAATGACAAAAGCAACACAATGCGGAGACAAAATCACCCATTGCCAGAACCTCATGGCTTCTCAAGAGGATAGGAATAGGTCCCTCACTCCCATTTGTTCAGGTACCAACTGACGGACATATTGCCAATCAGAACTGAAATAACACTCTTGGAAGACTGTTCTGAAAGGCCTGCAACACAAGGAGACCACTCATCTCAAAGACATACAAGATCGGCCTATAGTGGACTAGGTCCCCTGGACAGTCCTCACTTCGAAATGCCCCCGCACCCTCAACCCAAGGAGAAGTAACTGTTGTGACTATATCTGGGGGGTGGAGTGGGGAAATGGGATAAACCATCTCCTGGTGGAAACCAAGGAAGACTAACTGCTACCTAATAGACAGTCATGCACCATGACTGACTGCATTAGACGAGTCAAGCCAGACCACGGCATCACCACTGTCCACAGCAAATATCCCATGTTCTCTTGCCTGAGAATAAGATAAGCCATGAACTTTAGGTAGGAGAGGAAAAAAAAAAAGCTGCACCCCGCATGGCCGACACTCTTCAAACTGGGAGAATTGTAATCTAAGAAACAGTGGCAGCCTACAACTCTATCATTTGCACAGGGGACAGGTTAGACTTCTGATAGCGGACTGCAATTACTGAGGAGCTGCAAAGATAGCTAAGAATGCTATTGTGGAGGCAGTTAGGAGCCAATCAATCACCAGGTAAGTAAAAACCTGGAACCCTTGCAGCATGATCCACGCTGCCACAATTGCCAGTCACTTCGTGAACACCTGGGGGACCGTGGTGAGACCAAACGGCAGCACTCTGAACTGAATGACTGCCTCCCCAGCCAGACGGGTCTATATTACCATGTCAGAAGATGTCTTCGCCAAACACATCAATCGACACGGAATTATTGGCCTGTTAAAAATCCCGAACTGCTGCTTCAGCGAATTTTCTTCGAGGGGGGGGGGGGTTCGCTCGGCTGTACACAAAAAAACTTTCATACCCTACATACTGGGGTGGCTGTGCCCCCCACACCTGCCTAACTAAATATACCAACTCCAAGATCGCACTACAGTGGGGAAAAGGGCAAATCCCCGATAATGGCAGAGAGATTTTTCCCCCTGGAAAAAAAACCCCAAAAATGCTGAAGCCATTTGGGATTTTAAAGAGTTGATATTTCCGTGTCGATTAAAACGTGTTCGGTGAACACGTCTTTCGACATGGTAATATAGACCCCAGCCAGATGTGCTGAAGCCTCCTGAGTCTCTCTCTAACTTTACATGATGGTAGTCATCTTAGAGGTCAATCAAGCACATCCAATTGTCCTTCAAGACTGGCATGATGGACTGCACCATGACCACCCAAAACTTGTCTGTTTTACAAAATAATTCAACTTGCTCAAATCCAGAATTGGCTTAAAGTCCTTGTTCTTCTTTGGAACCAAAAATAACCTTGAATAGACCCCAGCTCCACACTGGTCTGGTGGGACCTCCTGAATGACTCAAGTTACTAACAGCTTCTGAATCTTGATGGCTGCATCCCTTCTCTGATGGACTGGCACGTCTGGAAAACGGTCGGAAATTAAATTTGGAATTTCCAAAAATGGAACTGTAAGGCCTCTGGATATGACCCTTAACACCCATATATCCGAGATGGCCTCCCAAGCTTTTGGGTGCAGAGCCAAATGACCCCTGACTGCCTCCAGAACTGGACAGTCAGAGGCAACCACTCAAGGTTGCTGAAACAGCCTCCTGGAAAAGGCTATGGGAATGCCCTGAACCTGTGGACCTGCCGAAAGGGTGGTGCCCATTGTGCATACCCCTCCTGCTGTAGGAGGAACCTGCAGAAGCAGCTTCCTGAAAATGCTGCTGTTTTTCTTTAAAAAGGAGATCCCCCATTTCTTCTTCAGAATGTAGTTCTGTTGTGGGCTAACAAAACATACTCCAATTACAGACATCTTTCCATCCTGCTCACTTCTGGTTAAAAAGTGTCACAGCTGTCACAGGGAATGTTGATAAAAAAAAATTAAATACATAAACACCCTGAAACAGTCTGCAAAACCACACAACTTCATCCAAGCATGGAGATGGATGGTGGTGCCTATGCCAGCGTCCTGTGATATGCCATTAGCTGGCAGATGCATGGACAAGTTAGCAGTGAACTGTAAGGTGAACATTACAGTCTCCAAAGTCTAAAGACTCCAGTGAGTGAGTAAGACAGTTCAATGACCTCGGTGCAAAAAAGGATGACGTGCAAGTTAGCTTCCCCAACTGGTAAAAAAAGAAATTATGTTCTTACCATAACATTCCATGCGAGTTTTTCATCTCGCTTTTGTTCTTACATGTGGGTTCGGAGCTGATCCATCGGCTCCGAGTCGGCCACTTTCCAAGCTCTTGATCTCTGAGAAGCTCGAGACACAGTCCCTATTCCATGATGCTCTGCTGCCAAACCCCAGATCTAGTTTGCTGAACCCGGCAAGAAAACACAACTAAGCAACCCAATATAACAAAGTAACTATTTACAATTAGTTAAAAGATAACCTGGCTGACAAGAGGATACTACTAAGATCAACCAGACAACCAACCATACCAGTTCTTCCAGAACATGGAGGGGGAAGGTGGGAGGGAGTGTAAGAACAAAGGCGAGATGAACAACTCGCATGGAACGTTATGGTAAGAACATAACTTCTTTATGTGAAGTTGTTCAATCTCACCGTTTGTTCTTACACGTGGGTAGCGCCCCAAGCACCTTAATCCGGGGCTGCTCACGGGAGTACATTCCTGAGAACGGTGGAACCAAAGGAAGCCCTGTCCCTGGAGGCCCTGTCCACTTTAAGAGTAATAAACGTATGAGGTTTGGACCAAGTAGCAGCTGCACAAATGGTGTCCAAAGGTAATAGAGCTGCGTGAGCTAAGGACGCAGAAACAGCCCTGGTAGAATGAGCTTTCACTTCACGTTCTAAAGGTTGATGTGAAGAAAAATATGCAAACTTTATACAATCAGAAAGCTATCTGGACAATATAACTTTGGATACTGAAAGGCCCTTCTTATTGTCTGCATGGGAAACAAATAGCCGATCTGATTTTCTGAATTCTTTTTGTTCTGTCCAAAAAAAATCTCAATTGCCTGTAAACATCAAGCTTATGCAACATGTATTCCAATTTACTGGCATGATGCCTGAAAAAAGTGGGAAGTTCAATGGACTGGTTCAAGATCGCTTCGGAACAGACCTTCGGTAGGAAGGATGGATTTGTTCTTAGAAACACCCTGTCAGGGTGGAAGACCAAATATGGGGGCCTAATAGAGGGTGCTTGAAGTTCAGAAACACTACACGTCAAAGTAATGGCCACTAAGAAAATTGTCTTCCAAGAAAGGAACTTCAAAGGACAAGAAGATGCGGGCTCAAAGGGGGGAAGCATGAGTTGAGAGCACCAAATTTAGACTCCAGGGAGTAATCTGATGTCTGATAGGGGGTCGAAGGTGGTGAGTCCCTTTCAAAAAGGCTTTACATAATCTGTGGGACATAATGTTAGAACCTCCACATCCCACATGGAAGTTAGACACGGCAGCCAACTGAACCCTTTTAGTAGCGGCTGCCGCACCACCGTGGAAAAGTGAAGTAAAAACTTCCAGAATGCTATGAATAGGGGCGATAAAGGGATCAATACCATGTTGAGAAGCCCACTGTGGTGGTGGTGCTGCGGTAGCGTTGTCACCTCATAGCAAGACGTTGTCCCGTTCGATTCTCAGCTAGAGCGTCTTCTGTGCGGAGGCATACGTGAATGGGGCGTGCCTTCGTTGAAGGTTGTGCATCAGGGCTGGTAACCCGGTACGTAAAAATCCACTACCAATCATTAGCAGACCGGAGTTACGCTGTGGTGACCCCTAACCAGGAAAAGCCGAAAGACACAAACCATGTTGAGAAGCCCAATGACCAAATCGTTTCCATTTGCTGTTATATCGTTTCCTGGTGGAGACTTTATGAGAGGAAACCAGAATATGCTGAAATGCGGGAGACAAATCATGAGACCTGGCTAGGTTGGGAAGTGGAGCAGCCAAGCTGTCAGTTTGAGGGATACAAGAGGGGTGAAGAACTCCCGACGAATGAGTCAGCAGGTCTGGCACTGGGTCCAGAACCCAAGGTTCTTCTACTTGGTATTGTTGAAGGAAGGGGAAACATATCTGCCGATGCCAAAATGGGGCTATCAGAATAACAGTCCTTCCCAGGCTTTTGGCTTTCTGTAAAAATGTGGGGATCAGCGGGGATTGAGGAAAGGCATATAGGAGACCCGAGGGCCAATCATGTATGAGTGCGTCCCTTGGGATGTCCCCTGGTGGAGGATACAGGGCAAAGTAGCTTCTGCATTTGGCATTCATCGGGGATGCAAAAGGGTAGCAGCAAGGCTGGCTCCATTTGTGGAATATCCTTTCCGCCACGCGTTCTTTGAGGGACCACTTGTGAGGCAACAGAATGGCTCTGCTCAATTTGTCCGCTATCACGTTGGATGACCCCGGGATGTGCATTGCTATCAGGAAGCGCCCGGTGGATAAAGCCCACTGCCAAATTCTCAGGGCCTCTCAGCATAAGGGGGCAAGATCTGTTTCCCCCTTGCTTGTTGATGTACCAGACTACCGACATGTTGTCTGTCTGTATTGCAATCGTCTCTCGAGGTAGAGAGTCGTGAAAGTGTTGCAACGCTAGGAACACCGCTCTCAACTCCAAGACATTGATGTGCAAACTGGATTCCATCTCTGACCAAGTACCTTGGACAGTTCTTCCCTGACCGTCCCCACCCCCCTATCAGGGAAGCATCCGTAGTCACTGTGGCTGTGGGAGGGGGGAGTACAAACCGACGACCTACAGTAACTTGGTGACTGTTCAACCACCAGAGGAGGTCCTTTCTGCAAGTATTTGTTAGCAGAATCTTGTGTGACACTGGAAGTTGTTAAGACCACTGTGTGAAGAGTAACCATTGGAGTATCCTCATGTGCATACACCCCAGAGGAACTGCTATGAGAGTCGCTGCCATGGTGCCTAACAGCTTCAGAACTTGGAATGTAGGGACTTTCTTTTCCATCAACAAAAAGAATACTTGGTTTCATAAGGAGATTACTCGTTCTTGAGGTAATCTGATGGTGTCTAGATCTGCTCCTATAAAGGAAATATGCTGCGATGGCGATAAAGCAGATTTTTCGAAATTTAAGGTTATGCCCAACTGGGAGCACAGGCTGATAGTGTAATCCCTGGCGTGAATAAGGTTATGCCTGGTGGTGGTGGTGAGGAGCCAGTCATCAAGATATGGAAACACCCGGAATCCTAAATGTCTCAGGTGAGCCGTGACCACTGCCATGCATTTGGTGAACACACTGGGGGCTGTGGTGAGACCAAAGGGCAGAGCTCGGAACTGGTAGCGATTGGCCCCCAAACGGAAACGCAAGTGATCTCTGAATGGCCTGGCCATTTTGATGTTCTAGTACGCATCCTTGAGATCTACTGAGCACATCCAATCACCCGTTTCGAAAAAACGGAAGTATCGACTGAAGCATGACCATCCGGAACTTTTCCTTTTTGACAAAGGTATTTAGTTTGCTGAGGTCTAACATTAGCCTCTAGTCCCCTGTTTTCTTTGGAACTAAAAAGAACCTGGAGTAAGTTCCGGGATCCTATCTGGTCTGCCGGGACTGGCTGGATGACTCTTTCCTGCAGCCTTTGAATTTCTATGGCTGCTAGATTCCGCAGACTGCGTGGAACGTCTGGGATTCTTGCACGAATGGAAGGGGATTCTGAAAAGGGAATGATGTAAACTCTGGCAATTATGCTTTTTACCCAGGAATCTGATGCAATTCCTAACCAGGCATCTGAGTATAAAGCTAAGCGACCCCCGACTGCCTCCAGAGCAGGATGGTCGGGCCTCCTCTCAGGAGTGCTGATGGGGCTTGCCAAGGAACTGCTCCCTGTCACCCTGGATCTGCGGACTCCCTCTGCCGCCTGGGCGACGTCTACCATTATAACCCCCCCCTTTTCCCCTGGAGGGGGGGGGGTTCACCACGTGTGTTCAGGAAAGCTCCTTGGGACTTCCAGAACCACATTTTTCCACCCTTCTGCCCTTTGGGGTATGGTCTAGTGGGGGTGGAAAAAAGTACAATTTTGTACCTACCATAAATGTAGATGTTCGAGTGCTAATACAGCTGCAGTAATCACAGATGGGTTTTTCTGCAGTCAGGCGGGTCCTCGGTTGGCCGAATTCCAAAGTCTAGGTCCGGCGTCGGTTGTTGTCGCTTTCTTTCCTGACGTCAGTGAGGCAGGGGTATACAAGACACAGCCGACGCCATTTTCTTCAGCCTTTCTTGCCCCAGATGTCAGGTGCCCCCAGAAGGAAGGCAATACATAAATTATATTTATATATACATGCAATGCAATATAATCAAAAATCAGTAGTTGCAAGCAAAAATACCATAGAAGGATAACCCAATCAGGTTGTATGAAGAGGGGTTAGGCCATAGGCCTTTACCAAGAGGGGAAGGAGGGTGGGAAAACTGTACTGCAGCTGTATTAGCACTCGAACATCTACATTTATGGTAGGTACAAAAATAGAAGTTATGTTCTTACCATAACGTTCCATGTTAGTTGTCTTCTTCTCGCCTTCTTTCTTGCTGGATGGGTTCGGAGCCGACCTCGGCTCCGACTCGGCCACTCTAAAAGCTCGAGAGTTGGTTCCACCGGCTCGAGGCTCCCCTTATATCCCACAATGCTAGGCGTGAATTACCTCAGATCTCGTTTGTGAGCTAGGCCCAGCTAATAATACAACTAGAAAAACTGGAAAGAAAGTCCACCTCTATAAACAAAGGGGGAGAGAAAGGGTGACCTAAAGCCTGATCTAGGAAATATGCACAGCAGAGCATATACCTATAGCAAAGAGGTGGTAGAAAGAGAGGTCACAATCAAACTCCTCTAGGTCTGTCCAGGCCAGGGGGAAGGAGGGTGGGGCCTTAAGAGAAGGCGAGAAGAAGACAACTAACATGGAACGTTATGGTAAGAACATAACTTCTATATGTTAAGTTGTCTATCTCGCCTTCATTCTTGCTGGATGGGACCGCGTCCCTAGCACCTTGTCCCGGGTTGCCTAACGGAACAGACTCTTGAGAACAGTGGCACCAAAGTTAGCTCTATGTCTGGAAGCTAAATCCAACTTATAATGTGAAATGAAAGTGTGAGGAGTTGCCCAAGTAGCCGCTGCACAAATGGTGTCAATAGGCAGTCTGTCTTGGAAGGCTATAGAAGTAGCCAAAGCTCTGGTGGAATGGGCCTTAGGTTTGTTAGGCAGCTTTTGGTGTCTAATTTCATAAACAATGGAAATCAGAGATGTTAGCCATCTAGATAGTGATACCTTGGAAACAGAAAGTCCCTTTCTGCCTTCTGCATAAGAGACAAACAGCTGGTCAGTTTTTCTGAATTGTTTGGTCCTATCCAAATAGTACCTTAACTGACGATGAACATCTAGCCAATGCAATTTCTGTTCAGACCTATTAGAATATCCTGGAAAAAACACAGGGAGGTCAATGCTTTGATTTAGGTTAGACGTAGAGGCTACTTTAGGTAAAAAGGACGGGTTGGTTCGTAAGGATACCCTGTCTTTATGGAACAACAGATAAGGAGGTCGACAGCTGAGTGCATGAAGTTCTGAAACTCTTCTAGCTGAAGTAATAGCTACCAGAAAGAGAGTCTTCCATGATAGCAATTTTAATGAACAGGAAGCTGCAGGTTCGAAAGGGGGGAGAATCAAAGAACTGAGAACTAAATTAAGGTCCCAAGGAGGAGGAGGATTTCTTATAGGAGGTCTGAGTAGAAAAACTCCCTTCAAATAGGCTTTGCAAAGCTTGTGGGACATGATGGCAGACTCTGAAATGCCCACATGAAAGTTAGATATAGCTGCCAATTGAACTTTGAGAGTAGAAGGAGATGAACCTGCATGAAAGAGTTCAGCTAGAAAATCAAGAACAATATGGATGGGAGCAGTGAAAGGATCTAAGTCCCTTCCTTGAGCCCAATAGGCAAAACGTTTCCACTTACTAAGATAAATTTTTCGAGTGGAAGATTTATGTGAAGCTATTAAAATATCTCGAACAGTGTGAGATATTTGAGGAAGCCTGGCTAGGGCAGGAACTGGAGGAACCAAGCAGTGAGGTTCAGAGAGGGGAGGGAGCGATGTAACTGACCCGACTGATGGATCAAAAGATCTGGAACTAGGTCCAGATGCCAAGGTTGCTCCAACAGAAATTGATGTAGAAAGGGGAACCAAACTTGTCGAGGCCAATAAGGAGCAATGAGGATCAATGAAGCCTTCTGAGCGATAGCTTTCTGTATCACTTGTGAGATTAGTGGGAAGGGAGGAAATGCATACAGAAGTCCCCGGGGCCAAACTTGGACTAGAGCGTCTCTGCTGGACTGGCCTGGCAACGGAAATAGAGTGAAATAATCTCTGCACTTGCTGTTTTGGGGAGTAGCAAAAAGGTCGCAGCAAGGCTGACCCCACCTGCGAAAAATTTTTCTCGCAATAGAATCTTTCAGAGACCACTCGTGAGGCATGAGGATAGCTCTGCTCAACTTGTCCGCGATTTGATTGGACTTCCCGGGGATGTGCGTTGCTATCAGAAAACGCTGAGAAGAAATCGCCCATTGCCACAGTCTGAGTGCTTCTCGACATAGGGGATAGGACCTGGTTCCGCCTTGTTTGTTGATATACCACACTACAGACATATTGTCCGTCTGGATTGCTATCGTTCCTAAAGGAAGAGAGTCTTGAAGGGCTTGCAACGCTAAAAGCACTGCTCTCATCTCTAGAACATTTATGTGCAAGTGGCATTCATCTGGTCGCCATATGCCCTGGACAGTTCTGCCCTGATAATGCCCCCCCCACCCGATCAGGGAGGCGTCCATTGTCAGAGTAGCAACCGGAGGGGAAGGAACAAAGGGTCTTCCCAAGAAGAGCTGAGGGGAAGACATCCACCACAGAAGATGATTCTTGCATGTTTGCGTAATCATAATGGTGTGAGACATCGGAAGTTGTTGGTATGACCATTGTGTGAAGAGCATCCATTGAAGGATTTTCATGTGGAATCTGGCTAATGGAAGCAGAGGTATGGCAGCCGCCATAATCCCTAATACTTTCAGAACTAACCTGGCTTTGACTCTGTTGTTGCTGAAGAGAAGCGAGACCAGTTTGCGAATGTCTGTTATTCTCTGATCTGTTAGTCTCGCAGACATGTTGACTGTGTCTAGATTTGCGCCTATGAAGGTAATAGTACGACAAGGCGACAAAACAGACTTTTCGCAATTTACTGAGATGCCTAACTTTTGACAAATGCGAAAGGTGTAGTCTCTGGCCAATAGAAGAAGATGCTTGGAGGGAGCTGTGAGGAGCCAGTCGTCCAAATATGGAAACACCTGGAATCCTTGACGTCTCAGGTGAGAAGCTACCACTGCCATGCATTTGGTAAACACCCGGGGGGCAGTGGTGAATCCAAAGGGCAGGGCTCTGAATTGAAAATGACTGGTTCCCAGCCTGAAGCGGAGGAATCTTCTGGAGCGTCTGTTCATTTTTATATGATAGTACGCGTCCTGAAGATCTATAGAGCACATCCAGTTTTCCTTTCCCAATAGGGGAAGGATGGACTGTAGCGTGACCATCCGAAATCTTGTTTTCTTGACAGACTTGTTCAAGATACTGAGATCCAAAATTGGTCTCCAGTCCCTGTTTTCTTTGGAACTAAAAGAACCTGGAGTAGATTCCGGATCCTTGCTGGTCTGCTGGAACTGGCTGAATTGCTCTTTTGCAAGCAGCTTTGAAATTTCCAAAGCTGCAAGATCCCTTTGAGCGGTGGAACATCTGGCAGGGATTTTTGATTGGTTTGGAATGCGAGAAGGGAATGGAATAGCCTTGAAATGATGGACTGTACCCACTTGTCTTGAGTTAGGGATAGCCAGGCTTCTGGGTACAGTGACAATCTTCCCCCGACTGCCTCCGAAGGTGGACAGTCGGGCAACACCTCAGGGATGCTGAAAGGGCTTATCGGAAAAGGTTTCTCGATTGCCCTGGTTCTGCCCCTCTGCCTCTGGGGCGACGTCTACCATTATTGTTCCCTCCTCTGCCTCTGGAGGGGAACAGACTCTGTGCGTCAGGCAAATTCCCTTGAGATTGTTTACGGAACCACATTTTTCCACCTTTCTGGCCTTTGGGGTAAGGAGTAGAAAAACGGACTCCGACGGCAGACAAAGTTTTGCCATCCGTCTCGCACCTAGTCAAGGTTTCTTTCACTTGAGGACCAAAGAGAGATGATCCATCAAACGGGGAATTAGTGAAAGACGTTTTAAAGGGGTCCGCGAAATTGCATAGTCGCATCCAGGCATGCCGGCGCAAGGCTACACCTGTCCCTGCGGCTCTACTCGCTCCATCAGCCGCATATGAAAGGAGGCGCATGGAGGAGTTAGCTATAGAATTCAGGGTAGTCAGCTGGGCATTCATCTTGTCCTGAAAACCTGCAGCTGTAGGATCCTTCAACATCTCACTCGCTTCCTTGATCAAGTCTCTCTGGAGACGAGTGAAATGGCATAAGTAGTTCAGCGAACGCATTGCAAAGGTCGCTGACGAAAACATCCGCTTCCCGTACCTGTCCATAGACCTAGATTCCTTGTTAGGGGGATGAACAGGCACTGAAGGATCAGCTAGTTCCTTCTTGGTGGCAGCAGCTACCACCATAGCATCCACAGTAACTCCTTTGGTCAGAAATTGTTTATCAGAGGGTGCTGTTATAAACTTAGAAGGTCTCCTGGGGGTAGGGCCCACTGAGTCAGGAGCCGTCCAGGCTTTCTTTGCTACCACCTGCATGAGGGGGTCAAAGGGGGGTGACACCCAGGAGGTGGAAGGGCGAGAGCCAAACGCCTCAAGATACACAGATTCATCCTCCGAAGGGTTAAGGGCTGGCCAATTTCCCCTCTGCTTGAGGATCTCTAGAATGTCTGCAAAGGAAACATCTTCAGAAGGGGAACGGGGAGAACCCTCGGAATCCTCTAAATCTGTGTCAGAGGTGACAGACTCAGGTGAGTCTATATGTTTCCTCTTACACTTTCTCTTCCTAGGGGGCTCCCCTGCCAAATCAGGAGAGGCCTCGGAAGAGGATAAAATCCCCACAGGGGATTCTTGAAGAGTTGGCTCTCTGCGGTCAGGGATGAGGGAGAGAGTAGACATCACCTGAGGCACCGAAGAGGGAGGGGCAGACAGAGCCGACTGTGGAGTTGAACCAGGTTCCAACACACTCCGCATGACCTCGAATGCACCCCTGTCAGGCAGAGCCAGAGGTCCCGCTCCGAAGCTGAGAACCTCCCTTGGCACTGACAGAGATGGCTCCGAGGCCGATGTCGGAGCCGAACTCACCAGCGCCGAAGCACCGAGAGGGAGAGCGGGGTCGGACAAGGGTCCGATGCCACTCACCCCCTCGGAGCCGACTAGGGAAGTCCGGCGCCGAGATTCTTCAAAGGAAGAAATCGGAGCAGACGACGGAGCCGAAGACAAGTGTACCGGTTCCGACGCTACCACAGTCTCGGTTCCGAGACGCCCCGGCTACGAGCTCAAAGGAGTCGGAGGAGGAATATTTAGAGGGATAGGTTGAAGCATCGACTGATGAGTCGGGCTCTGAAGCATTTGGGCCAGTGCCTCGGACTTTAGAAGTCGACTCACTACCCTCTGAAGGTCATGATCCGAAAGCCTCGATGACCTAGAGGAGTGAGACCTATGGCTCCGTTCAGACAGCAAGGGAGACGCTGGAGCCGAATGAACGGAGCCAAGGGAGGGTGACCTAGACCTCTTTCTAGATGTCGGCTCCGATGGTCTGATCGGAGCCGACCAGAATTCAATACCTCGGCTCCAGCCGAGCCGAGGGAACCACAGAAGCTGTAGTCAAGACTCATCGGCTCCAGCCGGAGCCGATGTAGCAGTAGGCTTGTTTTAGGCCTCCACTCAGAAACTCCAGTCGAGGTCTTAGAAGCCTTGGAAGGTTTCCCCGAGGAAGCAGTTAGGGAACCTTCAGGCTTGAGCAAACCCCTTAGGATGAGTTTGTTCTTTCTTTCCTGCAGGACTCTAGGGCTGAAGCCATGGCATACAGCACAAGAGTCCTGCAGGTAAAGTCCCAGGCAGTACACACAAGAAGTGTGACCGTCTGTCAGAGACATTTTCTGACAGCACGAGTCACACTTCTTGAAGCCTGAGACCTTTGAATCTTTGGACATTTTCAAGGAACCGAAGTGTAACCACCACACAAAACCCACACACACCGATTACACTATCAGAAAAGGGTAAATTAAACTAAAAGCTAAAGAAATTAGTTAGTTTATATATAAAATAAATCCCTACAAAAAAACACATACACACCACTATTAGGGATGGAAGGGCCCGAAGGCCTACGGAAAGAACTTATCAGTTCTTGTTGGAAAGGGGCCGAATAAGGGTAGAAAGGATAAAAATCCACTACACTATAGTTAAAGAAGAAAAAGCTAAGTTAAAAGGGTTTTAAACAGTATTAAACTGATCTAATACAACTGACCTGAAGCCGGTAGAAAAACAACACCTCGATCGCTGTAGCGGCAAACGAGATCTGAGGTAATTCACACCTAGCATTGTGGGATATAAGGGGAGCCTCGAGCCGGTGGAACCAACTCTCGAGCTTTTAGAGTGGCCGAGTCGGAGCCGAGGTCGGCTCCAAACCCATCCAGCAAGAATGAAGGCGAGATAGACAACTTAACATCTGTACTATGTTCATCGTGCATACAGCTGCAGTAATCACAGATGGGTAGAATCCCAAAGCTACGCACAGGGTGGTAGGCACTAGGTGGAATTGGGATGAGCCAGAATGCCCTGCAACACAGCAGTGGCAAAGCCTGCTCTAGTTTTGGAATATAAAGGCAGGTGGTAGTGTTTTGTGAAGGTATGCACAGAACTCCAAGTGGCTGCCTCCAAAATATCTTTGGTAGGAACTCCTCTGAGGAAGGCTGTAGAGGTAGCTGTGGCCCTGGTGGAGTGGGATCTGATGCCTGTAGGGACAGATTTTCCATGATAGGAGTAACAAAACCGTATGCAGTTGCCTATCCATTTTGAAATTGTCTGTTTGGTAACTGGCTTCCCTTGAGCTCCTACAGCATAGGACACAAAAAGTTGTTCTGATTTCCTGAATGGCTTTGTTCTGTCCAAATAATAACGTAGCTGTCTATGGATGTCTAAGGAGTGTAGCAGCCTTTCCCCTTTGTTTTGAGGATTGGGGTAAAAGGTAGGTAAGTGTATGGCTTGATTTAAAGCTACCCTGGATACCACTTTAGGCATAAATGACGGGTTGGTTTGAAGGGAAACCCTGTCCTGATGGAAGATGAGAAAGGGCTGCACAGCCATGAGGGCTTGTAGTTCCGAAACCTTACGAGCTGAGGTAATGGCCAGAAGGAAAGCTGTTTTCCAGGACAAATATTGCAAATCTGTTGAGGCAGCTGGTTCAAAGGGAGGCAATGTTAATTTTTCTAGAATGTAATTAAGATCCCAGGCTGGTATTGGTTGTTTCCTTGGTGGTCTTGTATTCTTAGCCCCTCTGAGGAACTGTCTTAAGAGTGGGTGAGAGAATAAGGGTGGATCCGTGTTGAATTCTGCAGAAATGGCTGAGGCATGGATTTTTATGGAGGAAAATGAAAGTCCACTGTTCAGCAGCTCAGCTAGATACTGTAATACCTGAGGCAAATTCAGTTTTCTTGGGTCCTGGCCTTCTTTCCTCATTCCAAGAGCAAAACAGTTTCCATTTTGCGGAGTAAGCCTTTCTAGTAGATGGCCTTCTGGCCTCCAAAATGACATCCTGCACCTCTTTGGGGAGTAGGGTCTGTTGTGGTGTTAAGGAATTTTCCATGCAGCGAGATTGAGTGTTTTCAGCTGACTGTGAAGAGTTTTGTAGCTGTGCTGAGTCAGCAGAAGAGGCATTAGAGGTAGGGACCAGGGAGGAGTATGTGTTAGGCTCCTCAGCAGTGGGTACCAGTGTTGCCTTGGCCAGTCTGGAGCAATCAGTATCATCTTCGGTCTGTCTGCTCTTGCTTTCAAGAGCACCTTGGGCAGAAGAGGCAGAGGTGGGAAAACGTCAACTGTCCATGCTGTCCAACTGAATGAAAGGGCGTCCACTCTCCAGGCCTTTGGATGAAAGGTCCTTGAACAAAACTTTTCCAATTGATGATTCCTGTGGGAGGCGAAGAGATCTATGTCTGGCCTCCCCCACGCTTGGATTATCTTTGTAAACACTTGAGGATGCAACTTCCATTCGTGTGGATCTGTCATATTTCTGCTTAGATTGTCTGCCAGCGTGTTTTCCAAACCTGGCAAGTACTGTGCTTGAAGTTCGATTTGCCATTCCAGAGCCAAGTTCCAAAGTGTCATGGCTAGTCTGCACAGGGGGTATGAATGTGTTCCTCCTTGTTTATGTACCACATTACTGTGGTGTTGTGTGTTCTTATCAATAATTGTCCTGGATGCAGGAGGTCCTTGAAAGCTGTAATTGTATTTATCACTGCTAGCATTTCTTTTTGATTGATGTGAAGGTGCTTTTCCTTTTGGGACCATTTGCCCTGAATGCACCTGTCTGTCATGTGCGCCCCCCAGGCGTAATCTGAGGCGTCTGTTGTGATGACTTGATTTGCTTGAGGCTTGCAGAATGGGAGACCTGTGTTTGTTTGACATGCTTGGGCCCACCATAGAAATTCCTTTTGCAAACATGGAATTATTGGTATTATTGTTTCCAAACTGTGGCTGTGTTGAGACCATAGGTTTTTTAGGTACCATTGAAGTTTCCTCATATGCAACTTTGCACGTGGGATTAAAAGAATGCAAGATGCCATGAAGCCCAGAGCCTGCAGGATTTTCCTTGCAATAAGCCTGGTACAATTTGCTAGTATTTTGAAGTACTGAGTTAGTTGCCCCTGTTTTTCTGGCGTAAGATAGGCCATCTGGGTGTTTGTGTCCAAGTTGGCACCCAGGAAAGTTATTTTCTGAGATGGTGTTAGCCTGGATTTCTCTTTGTTGATTGTGTATCCCAGAGAATGCAGTAACCGTGTTACATAAGCCAGATGTTCCAGAAGTATGTGCTTGCTGTCCGCTTGGATCAGGCAGTCATCCAAATAAGGGTAAATTTGTATCCCTTGAAGTCTGCAGTAGGCAATTACTGATGCCAGGCATTTCGTGAATACTCTGGGCGCAGTAGATAAGCCAAAGGGCAATGCAGAGAATTGATAGTGGATTGAACCTGCAAGAAAACTGAGGTATCTTCTGCAGCTTTGTCTGATGGACATGCAGGTATGCCTCCTTGAGGTCCAATGTTACCAGCCAAAACTCCTTGCCCAGCATGGGAAGAAGCTGCTGTAATGTGAGCATCTTGAATTTTGGTACGAGTAAGAATGTGTTTAGGATGGATAAGTCCAAAATGGGTTTCCAGTCAGTTCCTTTCCTTGGTACCAGAAATAGCCTGGAATAAAAACCTTGACCTTGTTCGTGAGTAGGTACCTCTTGAATAGCTTTCATGTCTATGAGCTTTGAAATTTGTAGTTGTGCCTCTGCCCTTTGATTGTGTGGCAGGTTTGGCATGCCTCTCATTTTTGGAAGAGTGAAAATGAAATCTGTAGCCTCTGTTTATAACGTCCAGGATCCATTTGTCTGTTGTGACAATATGCCAATTTCTTGTAAATAATGCCAGCTTTCCTCCCAAGGGTGCTGCCAGCTGAAACTTGCTTGGCATGGAAAGGAAAAAGTCATTGGGTTTGTTTCCTGTATTGTTGTGCACTGTCTTCGCCACCTCTTGGTGCTGGAGTTTGCCATTGCCTGCCTCTATATGATCCTTGTGATTGTCCTCTGCCCCTTGTGCGCCTGTATCTACCTCTTTGGGGCTTGTCCGTGGCTGGAAAGGACCAGTTTTTAGAAGGCCAATTTCTGCTAAAACGTGGTGGTTGAACCTGTAGAAAAGCTTTGACAGCTTGCATAGATTTGGCTTTTTTTTCCATTTTCTGTAATATCTCCTCAACATTAGTACCAAATAGCACATCCTTTTGTAAAGGAGCATCTAGAAGTTTAGCTTTCACATGATCAGGCAAGATTTGTTCCCTAAGCCAGGCATGTCTACGAATGACTGATCCTGTAGCAGCAGCTCTACTTGAGGCCTCTAGGGCATCATAGCCACATTGTAAGGTGTGTTTACCCACTTGTTCTGCACTATGCATCATATCCTGCAACTCCTTCAAATCTGGTTGTTCAGGTTGAGACGTTTTCTTTCTTAATTGTGATAACAGAAACTGCTGATATTTAAGCAATTTAAGCATATGAAACTGACAATTTAAGGCCCTCATGGCTAGGGTGGCCGAGGTATATACCTTTTTTCCCCACCTTTCTAAGGATCTTGACTCTCTTTCGGAAGGTAGGGGATTCTTAGCAGTAGAGGCCTTCATTCCCTTGGGGCCTTGAGAAATGGTTTCAGGGTCAGCATTATGGCTTTTGTAAAGAAATTGGTGAGAGTTAGGAACTCTGTAGTACCTATCAGGCTTGACTGGGGCAGGAGGCAGGGAATCCGGATTAAGGCAAGCCTCCGAATAAACATCAAGTATGTCCAAGACAGGAGGTATCGCCAGAGGTCTGTGCTGAGGTAACAAAAGAAATTCCCTAAGTCTTTTCTTGGAATCAGAAAAGTCTTGGCCTTCCCAATGGAAGTGTTCCCTCAAGGTGTGCAAGGTTCCCCAAAAGAAAAATCCTCAGGAGGAGATACAGAAGGAATGGACTGCTCTGCATCAGAATCTTCAAAAGGGGAGTAAGAGTGTTCCTCTACATCAGAATGTTCTGAAAAAATGGAGCCCTGATCAGAAGAGGGAGAATCTTCGTCCACTCTGGGTCTCTCGTCTGGAGGGGGTTGGGAACCCCTGATAAGAGTAATTAAATCCTCAGCCATTTTAAGCATCTGCTTTTTAGGCATGGGGCCTGGAGATGGGCCCTGTGCAACAGGCCTCTTGGGATGCCTGGCTAATTTGGACTTAGTAAAGGCCTTAATGGAAAAGGAAGATGAGGGTCTAAAGACACCATGGGTGGAAGTGGACCTGTCCACATTAGGAGGCTCAACGCTCACAGTGGCTTCGGTGGTTGTAGTCTGGGTATGGGCCGAGGTACCTGCGGTCTCGGTTACAGAAGACACCGCCAAAGAAGTGTCGTCGGTAGTCAGGGACTGCATAGGCGTCTCGCTGAGAACCGGACCACGTGTAGCCAGTTTTGGCGTGGTGTCGGTGGGGACCGCGGACCTCGCGTGTCGGTCCTTGTCCTTGCGTTTTTTGGACAAAACGGTAGTCGGAGTCTCCGATGACATTTTATAATCAAAGGCTTTACCAAAAAAGTGTTGGGCGAACTCCGCCCGACGCTTAATAGTGCGTTTATTGAAAGTAGCGCAAAAGCGACAGCCCGAGACGTCGTGGTCTGGGCCTAAACAAGGTATGCAGAGGGAATGGAAATCCTTATGCGGTATTTGCTTCCCACAAGAAATACAATTGTTAACTTTTTCTGACATCGGTCCGAGGCAAGAAAAGTTTCCCCAACGGGGTACTTAGCTTTAATGAAGAATTTGTTTTCCAATTTTTCGTAAATTCAGGAGCTGGCCGACCGGCACTTGCGAACTGCTTCGGGCACCGTGCGGCAAAAAAGACAGAAGAAAATGGCGTCGGCTGTGTCTTATATACCCCTGCCTCACTGACGTCAGGAAAGAAAGCGACAACAACCGACGCCGGACCTAGACTTTGGAATTCGGCCGACCGAGGACCCGCCTGACGGCAGAAAACCCATCTGTGATTACTGCAGCTGTATGCACAATGAACATCGGACTCCTACACCAGATAGAGTCTTTCCTTCCTGCTCACACCTAGTGAGTGTCTCCTTGACTTTAGGCCCAAACAAGGAAGAGCCATCAAATGGGGTATTAACAAAGGAAGACTTGAAGGCTTCTGCAAAGGAGCATAAGCACATCCAGGATAGTCTCCGCAGAGCTATCGCTGAACCTGCTGTCCTGCTCGATCCCTCGGCTGCATAAGAAATGAGCCGCAGGGACGAGTTTACAATGGAATTAAGGGTGTTAAGCTGTGCTGTCACTTTCTTTGAGACAGCATCATCTGTGTTGCCCTGTAGAGTATCTCCAAGCTCTTTGAGGAGATCTCGTTGAAGACTGGTAAAGTGGGTTAAATAGTTAAGCGATCTCACTGCAAATGTTGCAGAACTAAAGATGCGTTTCCCATATCTGTCCATCGTCCTGGAATCTCTATTAGGAGGATGGACAGAAGAAGAGGTCTCCGATATCTCTTTCTTGGTGGCCGCCGCCACGACCATGGCATCAACGGGGACTCTTTTTGTAAGAAAGGACTTATCCTGAGGGGAGGTGATAAATTTGTTGGGCCTCTGAGGGACCGGTTCCATGGAATCGGGA
Organism: Protopterus annectens; assembly: GCF_019279795.1. Classification (NCBI taxonomy): domain Eukaryota; kingdom Metazoa; phylum Chordata; order Ceratodontiformes; family Protopteridae; genus Protopterus; species Protopterus annectens. The sequence goes on from NC_056737.1 coordinate 931,818,327, forward strand.
AACTCCCACGCCTTTCGAGCGATCAAGTCTATTAATTCGTCGAAAGGCAGAGTAACCCAGGAGGTGGAAGGTTGAGACCCAAAGGCCTTCAGGAGCACCGACGGAGCCTCAGTAGGGGTAAGGGACTGCCAGTCACCCTTCTGCTTAAGTATTTCTAGGATGTCTGCAAATGAGACATCCTCTGAGGGGGACCGTAGGTACCCTTCTAATTCCTCCAAGTCGGTGCCTGATGTCAAGGATTCCTGAGGGGAACCCAAGTGCCTCCTCTTGCACAGTCTCTTCCTAGGGACTTCATCGGTGGGGGCATCTGGTGAAGTCTCCATAGAGCAGGGGTCGCCCGATGTGGTTACCTGAAGCTCTGGGTCTCGACGCTTGGTAGGAACCTGTGATGTAGAGACAGAACAGGGCCCTTTAGGGGAGGAAGAGGAAGGACCTGAAGAGATAAAAGTCTTAGCAGATATGACCTTCCTCATGGCGTCAAAGGCACCGGTGGCTCGGTCCAAGGAGTCCGCCGGTTCCGAAGACGACGACAGTTTCCTCGGGGCTGAGACCACGCGCTCCAAACCAGAGGACGGAGCCGAGCTCAACTGCGCCAAGGCACCGAAAGGAAGAGTCTGAACCGAAGCCTCGGTTCGACTCTCCCCCCCGGACCCAGCGAGAGAGTGTCGGCTCAGAGACCCTTCGATCGGAACCGAAGATGTCACGGTAGACATGTCTGAAGGCACCGGAATAGGCCTCGGCTCAGAGGGTTTCACAACTATCAGGTCCTCACCTTCTGGCTCCGAAGGCTCGATTGGTCTTGGAGGAGGAACAGAAACCGTGACGGGGGGGGGGGGGGGGGTGTCTGGCTTTGATGCCAAATGAGATGAAGCCGAAAGCAACTTGGCCAAGGCCGGGTTCTCCAATAGTCTCTGCACCACACGGTCCACAAAGACATCCGAGAGGGTCCTGGAAGAATGGGTCGAAGGAGCCAAAGAATCCACTGACCGAAGGATCGGAGATTTTAAAACCTCTGGTACCGGTTCCAAACTCGGGACTTGGCTCCGAGGCAAAGGTTCAGTGCTCGGCTCCGAGGGCTGAGGAGCTGGCGACTGAATCTTCCCCGAGGTGCTCGGAGCCAATGACTTGGGCTCAGATGACTCCTTGGAAGACTTCGACCCCTTTGAAGATTTGGAGGTCTGTTCAGACTTATCTAAACCCTCTAGGAAGTCTGATTTTAAGGGGCCTCTATCGATAAGCTTTCTACACCTTTCCAGCACAACTCTGCCACTAAAAGAGTGGCAGATGGAATAGTCCTCTTCCAGGTGTAGAGGCCCTGAACAATAAATCCCATGAGGTGTGGTGGTCGGTGATGGACATCTTCTGTCCACAGCCACACCGCTTGAACCCTGATCTCCGTTTTTCTGACATGTCTCAAAAAATAAGAAAACTGCACAATTGCTAAGGTTAGATCCCTGAACTCTATAAATATTAGAACACTAACAATCACACAAAACGTTCAGATTTCTGAACACTCACGATTTCACCAAAAAGAAAAGTACAGTTTTGTACCTACCATAAATGTAGATGTTCGAGGATTCCCTTGCTGCAGTCCTGACAATTGGGTATAGTCCGCGTCCCAGTCGGCCCGAATACCAGAGTATAAGGCTGACGTCGGTCATGGCGCCTTAGACTGACGTCAGTACGTCAGGGTACTAATGCGCATGACCGACGCCATTTCCTCAGTCTTTTCTTGCCCCAGATGTCAGAAGACCCAAAAGACAAGTCCCAAAACAACCTGCACCAAAAACATGTACAATATATACAGTAATATATATACAAAAATATAAGCATGTAAACTCACCTACACAACCACCCTGAAACACAGAGGGAAGGAGGGAGGGTAAATTGGACTGCAGCAAGGAATCCTCGAACATCTACATTTATGGTAGGTACAAAACTGTACTATGTTCTTCGTCTTCCCTTGCTGCAGTCCTGACAATTGGGTAGAATCCCAAAGCAGAGGTAAGGGAGGCTGGCAATTTATAAAGTAGCAGGAGCTGACAACATGCCTTGTAAAACAGCTGTGGCAAAACCAGCTCTAGTCTTAGAGTATATAGGCAGGTGATAATGCCTGGAGAAAGTATGCACTGAACTCCAAGTAGCTGCTTCCAGAATATCCTTAGTTGCCACCCCTTAGAAATGCTGTTGAAGTGGCAGTAGCCCTAGTGGAATGAGGCCTAATCCCAGCTGGAACCTCTTTGCCATGATGGGAATAACAAAATGCAATGCAAAAGCCAATCCACCTAGAAATAGTTTGTTTTGACACAGGCTTGCCCTGTGAACTTAAAGCAAAAGAAACAAGTAACTGCTGAGACTGCCTAAAATCTTTAGTCCTGCTCAAATAATAACGCAATTGCCTGTGTACATCTAAAGTGTGCAAAATCTTTTCCCCTTTATTTTGAGGATCTGCAAAAACGTAGGCAAATGAATAGTTTGGTTTAAAGCCACACTAGAAACCACCTTAGGCATAAAGGAAGGATTAGTGCGTAATGATACCCTGTCCTTATGGAAAATCAAAAGGGCTCTACTGCCATAAGGGCCTGCAACTCAGATACCCTTCTTGCAGAAGTAATAGCCAACAGAAAAGCAGTCTTCCATGACAAATATTTCAATTCAGCAGTAGCTGCAGGCTCAAAAGGTTGTAGAGTAAGTTTTTCCAACACAAAATTGAGATCCCAAGCAGGAGTAGGAGCTCTACGGGGGTCTTATATTCTTTGCCCCTCTAAGAAACTGCTTGAACAAAGGATGCAAAACAAAGGTGGGTCACAATCATAGTGAGCCGAAATTGCTGCAGCATGAATCTTAATGGAAGAGAAAGACAAACCTTTGTCCAATAATTCAGTAAGATATTGAAGAGCCACACTCAAATTAGGCTCTGAAATCTCCAAATTCTTTGCTGTACTCCAAAATAAAAATCTCTTCCATTTTTCTGCGTACACTCTCCTAGTACTAGGCCTTCTAGCTTCCATAATCACATTTAAAACTTGTTGAGGAAGCTGAGACCTACCATGCTTCAACACAGAATATGCCAAGCTGTGAGATGAAGAGATTGAAGCTTGACATTGAGCAGATGACCGTCCTTCTGAGATAACAGATGAGGAATCAGAGGTAAAGGCCATGGAGGCTTCTTTACAAGACTCCTTAGAAGTGGGTACCAGTGTTGCCGAGGCCAATCTGGAGCTATCAAAATCATCCTTGGCCTGTCCTGTCTGACCTTTAGTAATACCTTTGGAAGAAGAGGTAGAGGTGGAAAGGCATAGACATGAAGGTTTTTCCAACTGAAAGACAGAGCATCCACTTTCCAAGCTGTGTGATGAAACCCCTTTGTGCAATACTTTGGCAGCTGGTGGTTTAGTGGAGAAGCGAACAGATCTATGTCTGGAGTTCCCATGACACTGTCAATTTCTGAAATACATGAAGATCCAGTTTCCACTCGTGGGGATCCATGATTTGTCTGCTTAATACATCTGCTAGGGAGTTCTGTGCTCCTGGCAGAAACCTTGCCTGAAGAGTCAGTTGCAGGCTTAGCAGTCTCCCATAAAATCATTGCTTGCCTGCATAGAGGATAAGAATGTGTTCCCCTTGCTTGTTGATGTACCACATGACAGTTGTGTTGTCTGTCAGAATCAACACCTGCCCTGGAAGAAGTAACTCCTTGAACGCCATCAATGCAAACTGGACTGCTAACATCTCCTTCATGTTGATATGTAGATGCTGTAGTCTGGCAGGCCACTTGTCTTGTATCCACTTTCCATTTAGATGAGCTCCCCAAGCAGTGTCCGAGGCATCTGTCGTTAAAATCTGACTCGCCTCTGGCGGGTCACAGAGAGTCCCTTGTTTAGGTGACATTCCTGAGCCCACCACAAGAATTCCTTTTGAAGGCAAGGTATTATTTGAATGACAGTGTCCAAATCTTGGCAGTGCTGTGTCCATACAGTTTTGAGATACCATTGCAGCTTCCTCATATGCAGTTTGGCATTGGGAAGCACCAGAATACAAGATGCCATGAACCCTAATGCTTGAAGGACTGTCCTTGCAGTCAGCACGGACTGATGAGATAGTTGGTGGAAGTAAAGTGACAGACTCTTTTGTTTGTCCGGGGTTAAAAAGGCCATCTGGGCTGCTGTATTCAGTCTCACACCCAGAAAGCACATGTCTTGAGAGGGTACTAGACTGGACTTTATTTCGTTCACAGAATACCCTAGGCATCTTAGCACTGCTATGACATATTCCAGATGCTGTAGAAGGTGTTCCTTTTCTTGAGCCAGAATCAGGCAGTCGTCCAAGTAAGGATAAATTTGAATGCCTTGAAGCCTGAAGTAAGCTATCACTGGAGCCAGAACCTTTGTGAATACTCTGGGCAGTAGATAAGCCAAAGGGCAATGCAGAGAACTGATAATGAAAATCTCCAGTTCGAAACGCAGATACTTTCTGCAACTTAGCCTTATGGGCACATGAAGGTAAGCTTCCTTGAGATCCAAAGTTACCATCCAGTGATCCTTGCCCAGCAGAGGTAACAGTTGCTGTAACGTCAACATCTTGAACTTGGGAATGTCCAGATAAGTGTTGAGGATAGATAAATCCAAAATTGGTCTCCACGTGTTCCCCTTCTTTGGTACTAGGAACAGGCGAGAATAAAATCCAAGCCCCTTTCTGACACAGGGACTGGCTGAATAGCCCCTATCTGGAGTAACTGAGAAACTTGCTTGCGAGCCTCTTTTCTTTGTGGAGGAGGAACATCTGGCATGCCTTTGAAAGGGGGCATTGTGTGGAAATAAAATCTGTACCGTGATGAATGATATCCAGCACCCTCTGTCTTGAGTGATTAAATCCCAATTTTCTTTGAAAAGAGACAATCTTCCTCCCAAAGGAGCTGCCAGACGAGAGTCCACTGGCAGCTGAAAAGGCAGGTCATTGGTTCTGCTTACGAAAGGACTGACCCCTGCCCTCACCAGAAGTCTGAGCAGGTGAACTGTCTGATCTAGGCCTAAAGAACCTTGAGCCCTGCCCCTACCACGTCTAGACCTACCCCTAGACTGGGAACCATAAGCAGGATACGTCCACCCCTTAGCAGGCCAATTTCTACTAAACTTCGGAGGCTGCACCTGCAAAAATCTTTAACAGTCTGCATAGACTTAGCTTTGTCCTCCATTTTCTTTAAAACTGCTTCCACAGGCGGTCCAAACAACACATCAGACTGTAAAGGAGCATCCAAAATCCTGGTCTTAACATGCTCAGCTAAATTCTGATCCTTCAACCATGCATGTCTGCGAAGAACAGAACTAGTAGCAGCCACCCTCGAGGAGGCCTGAACAGCATCAAAACCACACTGCAAAGAATGCTTACCCACTTGTTCAGACACATGAACCAAATCCAGCAATTCTTTACACTCAATACCTTCCGCCAAAGCATCCACCTTAGATTTCAATTGTGAAAGGAGATAATTCTGATATTTCAGCATATGAAATTGACAATTCAACGCCCTCATGGCTAGAGTGGAAGAAGTATATACTTTCTTACCCCACCTATCCAAAGCCCTTGCCTCTTTATCAGAGGGTACAGGATTTTTAACCACAGAAGCTTTAACACCTTTAGGCCCCTGAGAAACAGTTTCTGGGTCCCCTGGGACTCTTAAACAAATAATTATGAGCTTGGGCACCCTATAATACCTATCAGGCTTAACAGGAGCAGGAGGCAAGGAATCAGGGTTCAGAGAAGCCTCTGCAAAACATCCTCCACCACATTCAACACCGGAGGAATAGCTAAGGGCCTATGCTGGGGCAAAACAAGAATTCCCTAAGCCTTTTCTGGAGTCAGAGTAATCTTGGCCTTCCCATTTAAAGTGCTCCCTCATGGAGTGAAGAGTCTCTGAAAATGAAAAATCCTCAGGAGGAGAAGCTGAAGGAGTGGAATCATCCACATCAGAATCAGAATAAGTAGGAAACTCTTGCAAGTCTTCCACAGAAGACTCTGAAGCCTGTGAACACTGTTCAAAACTATCAAACTCCTGTTCCACCCTAGGCCTCTTATCAGGTGGGGCATAGAACCTCTAATCAGAGTAATCAAATCTTCTGCCATTTTAAGCATATGTTTCTTAGGCACAGAGCCGAAATGCTAGGAGAAGCCCCTACAGAAGCTGAACTTGGCCTTCCTCTAAAAGAAGCTTTGGCAACAGAAGGAGAGGCCCTAACTACCTTGGGAAGAGAGGGAAGAACAGTTACCTGAGAAGCCCCTCAGCCTGGCCTACCTCCTGAGAGGGCACATCCTGTAACAGTAAAGTATCTGCCTGAGACTCCATAGAGACTCCTGGCAAAACCTCTGGCTCCCTGAGCCTTCTAAAGGACCGACGTCCGGGACTGCCGGTTCCTCACCCCTAGACTTCACTGTTTTGTCCTTGCGCTTCTTAGAGGAAGCAGGCGTCGGAGTATCCGACGGCATAGTATAATTGCAACGCTTCCCAAACACTAACCTAGCACAATCAAGCCTCCTCTTAATAGTGCGCTTGTTAAATCTAGCACAAGAGCGGCAACCAACAACGTCGTGCTCAGGCCCTAAACAAGGTATACACAAAGTATGATAATCCCTATGCGGTATCTGCTTCCCACAAGAAATACAGTTATTCACTTTTTCTGACATCCGGTTAAATACTGAGGCAAGAAGAAACCAAAATGTTCTAACGGGTTACTTAGCCAACTCTGTATTCGGTCTGAAACTCCGGTTTCGGAAAATCTCAGAACGCCAACCTGCACTCGCAAAATTGCTTCTGCATCGGACCATGCGGCAAAAAAGACTGAGGAAATGGCGTCGGTCATGCGCATTAGTACCCTGACGTACTGACGTCAGTCTAAGGCGCCATGACCGACGTCAGCCTTATACTCTGGTATTCGGGCCGACTGGGACGCGGACTATACCCAATTGTCAGGACTGCAGCAAGGGAAGACGAAGAACATCAACAGATAGAATAACTGACAGAGCCCTGTCAAAAACTCAACTAAAGAAATGGCCAAAGGCCTAGGAGCAGCCGCTCCTAAGAAAACACACAAGCACACACTAAGTACCTCAAAAAAAACACACAAATAATTTTTAGACAACTACACATATATATACCAAACTATCACAGTTATAGAAACTTTTCTGTCAAAAGACAAGAAAAAAGGGTACTGGCCCAAGCTTCTTGAGAAGAGCGTGAGATCCATTGCAGCAGCAAACTAGATCTGGGGTTTGGCAGCAGAGCATCATGGGATAGGGACCGTGTCTCGAGCTTCTCAGAGATCGAGAGCTTGGAAAGAGGCCAACTCGGAGCCAATGGATCGGCTCCAAACCCACATGTAAGAACAAACGGCGAGATTGAACAACTTCACATCAACAGATTCCCTATTCAGGGGAACAAACAGAGAAACTCCTTCCAAAATATCCTTCAATGGCTGGACCCTTACACCAGTGTTGCCAGTCCTTGGGAGAGGTAAGAATTTTGTCTGTTTTCTTAGGGATCTGTTCAACTGTATCAGACACCATCCATGATCTCCAAGACACAAGGTCAGTAAGGGTGTCCAGAGGGGGAACCACCCAGGACGTGAACGGGCACCCTGAAGGTAATCAAAAATACTGACTCCCCTGGAGATGGGGTTTCAGCAGTCCATCCCCTGTGTTGGTGAAGAAGCTTCAAAAGATAGGCAAGGGAGGCATCCTTGGAGGAAAGCATTTAGGGGGTCCCTTCTCCTTCCCACAGGGTCAGTATCCTCGATAAGGGATTCTTCAGAAGAATTGAAGTGCTTCCTTTTGTACTGCCTCCTGCCCTGGAAAATGGGGAGGGCAAAGAAGAAGCCAGGGGTCCTGAAAGTAGGAGAGAATACCTGGGGTGAGCTGTCCCGGATCAGACTGAAGTGTGTCCACAAGCACAGAAATCAAAGATGGAGGGATATCTGTTATAGCAGACCACTACTTCTACAGCCTTTCTCAGGGGGGTAACAACCAAGGAGATTTTAGAATCAATCATTTGATTGATGTGCAGATTCCTTTGATCTGCAGTCCATATGCCATGTGTGCCCCCCCGGCGTAATCTGATGCATCTGTTGTGATAGTTTGCCTGGCTTGGGGCAAGGTGAAAGGCTGACCCTTGTTGAGGTGACATGCCTGTGACCACCATAGAAATTCCTGTTGTAGGCAGGGAATGAGTGATATCATTGTGTCCAAGCTGTGGCTGTGTTGAGACCATACGCTTTTTAGGTACCACTGTAATTTCCTCATATGCATCTTTGCAAATGGTATTAGTAGTATGCAAGATGCCATGAAGCCCAAGGCCTGCAGAATTTTTCTTGCAGTTAATTGGGTCTTTGTTGCCATTGTTTTGAAATATTGAGTCAGTTGTAGTTGTTTGTCTGGCATAAGATAAGCCTTCTGGGCCATTGTATTCAAGCTGGCACCCAGGAATGTCATATTTTGAGAGGGTACTAGTTTTGAATTCTTTTCGTTTACTGTGCACCCCAGGCAATTTAGTAGAGGTTTTACAAAAGCCAGATGATGTAAGAGAATGTCCTTGCTTTCTGCTTGGATGAGGCAGTCGTCCAGGTATGGGTATATTTGAATTCCTCTGTCTGCAGTATGCAATTACTGGTGCCAGGCATTTTGTGAAGACTCTGGGCGCAGTAGATAAGCCAAAGGGCAGTGCAGAGAATTGGTAATGGGTTGAACCTGCAATGAAACGGAGGTATCTTCTGCAACTTTGTCTGATAGGGACATGCAGGTATGACTCCTTGAGGTCCAACGTTACTAGCCATGCTTCCTTGCCCAACATGGGAAGAAGCTGCTGTAGTGTTAGCATCTTGAATTTGGGTACTTGTAAGTGTTTAGAATTGAAAGGTCCAGAATTGGTCTCCAGGCATTGTCCTTTCTGAGCGCTAGAAAGAGTCTTGAGTAAAATCCTTGGCCTTGCTCTCAAGTAGGTACCAGTTGAATGGCTCTCATGTCCATGAGAGCTGTAATTTGTTTTTGTGCCTCTGCCCATTGATTTTGTGGCAGGTTTGGCATTCCTCTTTTCATTGGCAAGGTGTGAAAATGGAATCTGTATCCACGTAAAATTATGTCTAGGACCCATTTGTCCTTTGTGACAATGTGCCAGTTGTCTGAAAAAAGTGCGAGTTTTCCTCCCAAGGGGGCTGCCAAGAGAGTGTTGCTTGGCCAGATGAGGTGCAAGTCATTGAGTTTGCCTTCTGGTTGATTGGGACCGGTGGTCTCCTCCCTTCTGTGTTGCAGTGCCCCATTGGCGAGGTTTGTACTGGGCTTGTGGTTGTCTTCTGCCTCTTGGACGTCTATATTTACCCCTCTGTGGTCTGTCAGTAGCTGGAAAGGACCAATTTTTTGTTGGCCAGTTTCTGCTGAAGCGAGGGGGTTGTACCTGTAGGAAATCTTTGACTGTCTGCATAGATTTTGCCTTATCCTCCATTTTCTTTAAGACTTCTTCTGCTTTAACTCCAAAAAGAACATCCTGCTGTAAGGGAGCATCTAGAAATTTTGCATTAAGATGATCAGGCAGAGTTTGTTCCTTTAACCAAGCAAGCCTACGTATAACAGACCCAGTGACAGCTGCTCTCTGCAGGAGGCCTCCAAAGAATCAAACCCACATTGTAAGGTATGTTTGCCCACCTGTTCAGTGGCATGCAACAGATCCTGCATTTCTTTCAATTCAGCTTGTTGAGGGAGAGTGGTCATTCTTTGCTTTAACTGAGATATTAGAAATTGCTGATACTTAAGCATGTGAAATTGGCAATTTAGTGCCCTCATAGCTAGTGTGGCTGAGGTGCAAACCTTTTTCCCCCACCTGTCTACTGCTCTGGAATCCCTCTCAGAAGGTACAGGATTTTTAGCCATAGAAGCCTTAGCCCCCTTGGGACCCTGGGAGATAGTCTCTGGGTCAGCAACAGGGCTTTTGTAAAGAAATTTGTGTGAATTAGGCACTCTATAGTATCTGTCAGGCTTAGCCGGCGCAGGAGGTAGAGAGTCTGGGTTCAAACTGGATTCTAAGTAAACATCATCCACAATGTCCAAAACTGGTGGGATGGCAAGAGGTCTGTGTTGGGAGAGTAAAAGAAACTCTCTGAGCCTTTTCTTCGAGTCAGAGTAGTCCTGACCTTCCCAGTGAAAATGTTCCCTCAGCGTGTAAAGTTTCCCCAAAGGAGTAGTCTTCAGGAGGAGAAGCTGAGGGAATGGAATCCTCAGCATCAGAATCTTCATAAGGGGAGAAGGAGTAATCTTGGTCCTCAGAGGAGTCTGAAGAAATGGACACTTGTTCAGAGGATGCATAATCTTCCTCTTGTCTAGGCCTTTTGTCAGGAGGGGGCTGGGAACTCCTGATTAAAGAGATCAAATCTTCAGCCATTTTGAGCATCTGTTTCTTAGGCATGGGGCCTTGAACAGGGGACTGAAGTGCAGTCCTTTTTGATTCAATAGGAGTCTTGGTCTTAGAAAACGTTTTAATGGTGAGCGTCGTCTGTCTGAAAACACCTTCAGAAACCGATGGCGTTTCTGCAGCACCGACGTCTTTTGCAGCAATGTCGTCGGTAGGGCCTGAACTAAATGGCTACGTCGGCCTGGTACAGCGGCCTTGGGTTCCAGATCTGCGGTAGTCAAGGGCTGTGTTGGAGCCTCACTGGGGAAAGGAGAACCGGAGACCGGACCAGCTGAGGCCTTGGAGTCTGGCTTAGGGCTGGGCTGTCTGTCCTTATCCTTGCGTTTTTTGTGCACGCCGGTAGTCGGTTGCTCCGATGACGGCATGGTGTAGTTAATTTCCTACCGAAGTAGTGTCGTGCGAAATCAAAGCGTCTTTTAAAAGTACGCTTATTAAACCTAGCACAAAAATGACAACTAGTGACGTTGTGGTCTGGGCCTAGGCAAAGTATGCAATAAGAATGAAAATCCTTATGAGGTATTTGCTTCCCACAAGAAATACAATTGTTAACTTTTTCTGACATCGGTCTGAGGCAAGAAAAGTTTCCCCAACGGGGTACTTAGCTTTACAGAAGACTTCGGTCTGAAATTCGAATTCGAAAATCTCAGGAGTCGGCCGATCGGCACTTGCGAACTGCTTCTGCTTCGGGCACCGCACGGCAAGAAAGACTGAAGAAAATGGTGCCGGTTGCATTATATATACCCCTGGCGCACTGACGTCAGGGAAGAAGCGACAGCAACCGACGCCGGACCAAGACTTTGGAATTCCGTCCGACTGCGGGACCGCCTGACGACAGGATAACCCAAGTGTGATGACTGCAGCAGGGTAACACGATGAACATCACTGCGAACACTAATCACACCAGAAACACACACTAGGTGGGAAAAGCCAGCTAACAAGATAAATTCTTAATCCTAAGCCTACTACAAAAAAAGCAAAAAGACAAGAAAACAAAGATAGAAGAGAGAAAAGGCCAACTCACACATCCAAAAATATCTGAAATAGGATACAATCTGGCAGAGCAAATGACCAAGCTGCTGTCTGGGAATGGCAGCAAATAAGATTCGAGGTAATTGTAGCTGAGCAGGGGATTATGACTAGAGGAGGTGGAGCTCAGTAAACTGAAGTCTTTGAAATATGACCAGGCTTGGATCAGTCAGATCTTATAATCCAGAGACTGAATCCACATGGAAAAAACAACATTGGATCAATAATTTAAGAACATTTCTTAATACCTTACCATGAATAAGGCTTGAAATTTTACTAGTTTACCTTTCATACCTCTCAACTTATTAGCACCAGATGTAGCTTAAAATCAAGGCCCAGAAAAAGGGACTGATTTAAACACTGTTCTTATAAACTATAGCATTTTCTAAGGAGACACCCAAAGTACTACTAATACAGACTACGGAAAATTTGGCCAAGGCTCTAGGGAACTTCCATTACTCTACTTAGTAAGTGCCATGGGATCTTTTACATCCACCAGAGCTATGCCAACTCAGGTGGAAGGGACCTTGGTTTAAACTGCAGCATGTTCAGGATTACACCACCACCTAAAGGTGCACTGCAGAGTCACTTATGGAAAAATTAATCCATTCACCTGGGGTGTAAAAATTAATCCATTTCACCTGGGGTGGGATTAAAGCCCACAGACTTCTAATTTTCCAGTACCAAAGGCATATATGCTACCTGTTGAGCCACTAACACTATCAAACTTTAAATGTAAGTAAATGTGAGTGTGTTAAACAATTGGGTTAGAGTAACACATGATGGCCTGTGCGTACCCATTATTAAAATGAAAATCAGAATACTGCTATACTGAAATACTTTTAGATGTATATTTTTTTTACAAATATAAATTCCAGTTAATAGAAGTTTTAGACCAAATATGAGAATGATTCTTATGATTCAGTGCTATGACAAGTAAAAAGTAACATCTGTTGGATTCCACAGCTGAACATCTGCAAGTTCAAACTAATTTTCAAAGATAACAGCACATTTTCTCATGAAATTCAAAAGGTTGAAGGAGTTGAATCACAACAGCAGAAGGGAAATATGAAAAACTTTTCCTCAATAAACCAATAAGAAAAAGTACAGTTGTGTACACGTACCATAAATGTAGATGTTAGAGTGTATTCACTGTTGCAGTCATTACATTTGGGTAATCCTGCTGGCAGGTTGCCCTCAGCTGGCCTGAATTCCAAAGTCCTGGGTCCTGCTTCGGCTGCTGACGCCCCTTCCCTGACGTCAGGTTATCCGGGGTATAAAAGAAGCAGCTGATGCTATCTTCTTTAGTTTTTCTTGCCCCAGATGTCAGGTGCCCCCTAAAAGGGTAGCCAAAATTTATATATGTATAAAATTACATGCACCAATATAAGCTTTACCTTCATCTACCAGCAAATACACCACAAAGGTTGTATAAATCAGAGAAGGAAAGATAGGTTCCATTAGAAGAAAGGGGGATGGCGGGTGGGTAACCTGGACTGCAACAGTGAATACGCTTGAACATCTACATTTACGGTAAGTGTACACAACTGTACTATGTTCTTCGTGTTTCACTGTTGCAGTCATTACATTTGGGTAGAGTCCCAAAGCTAGGGTTGGGAGGCTGCACCTAAATAGCATTAGGAGTGGCTATGAGGCCCTGCAGAACTGCAGTGGCAAAGCCTGCCCTACATTAAGAGTAGAGTGGCAGATGACAGTGCTTTGTAAAGGTGTGCACTGAACTCCAAGTAGCAGCCTCTAAAATGTCCTTGGTTTGTACTCCCCTGAGAAAGGCTGCTGAAGTGGCTGCAGCTCTGGGTGAATGTGGCCTAATGACCTTAGGCACTGGCTTGCCATGGTGTAAATAGCAGAAATGAATGCAGTGGCCCATCCACTTTGAAATAGTCTGCTTTGAGATGGCCTTTCCTTGTGATCCTGCAGCATATGTCACAAGTAATTGCTCTGCTTTCTGAAAGCTTTGTTTCTGTCCAAGTAGAATATAAGCGGTCTGTGTACGTCCAAAGAATGCAGAATTATCTCCCCCTTGTTCTGTGGATTTGGATAAAAAGTTGGCAGATGAATAGTTTGGTTAAGAGCCACAGTGGACACCACCTTAGGCATAAATGTTGGGTTTGTCCTCAGAGAGACCCCGTCTGGCTAAAAAATGATAAAAGGTTCCACAGCCATGAGTGCCTGTAGCTCTGAAACTCATCTTGCTGAAGTTATTGCTAGGAGCAGAGCTGTTTTCCAAGATAAAAACTTTATATCAGCAGTATCAGCTGGCTCAAAAGGAGGCAGGGTGAGTTTTTCCAAGACATAGTTGAGGTCCCATACAGGCACTGGTGATCTCCTTGGAGGCCTTAAATTTTTGGCTTCTCTGAGGTACTGCTTTAATAAGGGATGAGAAAAGATTGGTGGCTCTGTATTGTAATGAGCCAAAATGGCAGAGGCATGGATTTTAATAGATGAAAAAGATAGGCCTGAGCCCAGCATCTCAGTTAAGTATTGCAAAATCTGAGGAATATTTGGCACAGTTATCAGTGCCTTGTGCCTGGTTCCAAGCACAGAATCTCATCCATTTTCCAGCATAAGATTTTCTAGTACTAGGCCTTCTGGCTTCCAAAATGACATCCATCACAGCTTTACTGAGAGGTGTGTTTTGTAGGACTACATTATCCGCCATGTTGCCAGGTTTAGAGTCCTGAGTTGGCTGTGCAGGATCTGATTGTTTTGCTGGGACAGTAGATGAGGTATTTGAGGTAAGGTCCAAGCTGGGCATTGAGAGAAGTTCCTTAGTATTGGATAACTGTACTGGCGGAGCCAGTCTGGGGCAATTAGCATCATCTTTGGCTACTCCTGTCTGACCTTTAGGAGTACCTTGGGGAGGAGAGGCAGTGGGGGAAACGCATACACTGATAGGTTTTTCCAGCTGAAAGATAGGGCGTCCACTTTCCATGCTTGTCTGTGATAAGTCCTTGTGCAGAATCTTTTTAGTTGGTAATTAAGAGGGGAGGCAAACAGATCTATGTCTGGGCAGCCCCATTTCCTTGTTATCATGCTGAAGACTTGTGGATCCAGCTGCCACTCGTGGGGATCCATGACGTTTCTACTTAGTTCGTCTGCCAGAGTATTTATCCTTCCTGGCAGGAATTGTGCTTGCAGATGTACTTGGTAAGTCAATGCTGTGTCCCATAAGTTCATGGCCAGTCTGCAGAGGGGGTAGGAATGTGTTCCCCCTTGTTTATGTACCACATGACTGTGGTATTGTCCGTCTTTATCAGTAGTTGTCCTGGATGAAGTAGATCCTTGAAGGCTGTTGGGGCATTTTGAACTGCTAGCATCTCTTTTTGATCGGAATTTGACATTTGACTTGCGGACCATGTGCCCTGACTACATCTTCCTGCCATATGGGCCCCCCAGGCATAATCTGATGCATCTGTTGTCAATGTCTGCCTGGCTGTGGGTAAGGTGGATGGCTGTCCTGTGTTGTGGTGACAGGCTTTTGCCCACCATCGAAACTCCTGTTGCAGGCAGGGAATGAGGGTAATTATGGTTTCCAGGCTGTGGCAATGTTGAGTCCAAACACTTTTTAGATACCATTGAAGTTTCGTCATATGCAGTCTTGCATATGGAATCAGCAGAATGCATGATGCCATGAAGCCCAAAGCCTGCAGAATTTTTCTTGCAGATAACTGGGTCTTTGTTGCCAACATTTTGAAATAAGTAGTCAGTTGTATGTGTTTGTCTGGCATGAGATAAGCCATCTGGGCAGTTGTATTTAAGCTTGCACCCAGGAAGATTATCTCGGGAGGGTACAAGTTTTGATTTCTTTTCGTTTACTGTGTACCCTAGGCCTGTTAGTAATGTTTTTACAAACGCCAGATGCTGTAGTAGAGTGTCCTTGTTCTCTGCTTGAATAAGGCAGTCGTCCAAGTAAGGATATATTTGAATTCCTCTTTGTCTGCAAAAAGCAATTACTGGTGCCAGGCACTTTGTGAAGACCCTGGGCACAGTAGATAAGCCAAAGGGAAGTGCAGATAATTGGTAATGCATTGAGAGTCAGCTATAAATCTGAGGTATCTTCTTCATGATTGTCTGATTGGGACATGCAGGTATGCCTCTTTTAGGTTTAAAGTCACAAGCCAAGCCCTCTTGCCCAGCATGGGCAGAAGCTGCTGCAGAGTTAACATTTTGAATTTTGGAATGTCCCGGAATATGTTCAGGATAGACAGGTCCAGTATTGGTCTCCAGGTTTTGTCCTTTCTGGGCACCAAGAATAGCCTCGAGTAAAATCCTTGTCCCTGCTCTTGCTGTGGTACTTGCTGAATGGCCCTCATGTCCATGAGGGATGAAACTTGTTTTTGGGCCTCTGCCCATTGTGTGGCAGGTCTGGCATACCGTTTGGCCTTGGCAGGGTGTGAAAATGGAACCTGTAGCCCTGGGATACGATATTTAAGACCGATTTGTCCTGGGTGATCATATGCCAATTTTGAGCAAAAAGTGCTAGTTTTCCCCCCAAAGGAGCTGCCAGAAGATAAGTGCTTGGTGCTGGCAGGGGAAAGTCATTGAGACTTTTTTCTGTATGGCTGTGATTTTTCTTCTCCGCTTTTGGAGGTTGAAGCACCCCATTGTTTAGGCCTGTATGAGCCTTGGGGCTGTGATCTGCCTCTGGGGCGTCTATATCTACCTCTTTGTGGCCTGTCTGACACTGGAAAAGACCAATTCTTTGCAGGCCAGTTCCTGCTAAATCTGGGAGGCTGTACCTGTAAGAAATCCTTGACTGTTTGCATAGATTTAGCTTTCTCCTCCATTTTCTTCAAAACCTCTTCTGCTTTAACACCAAACAAGGTATCATATTGTAATGGAGCATCTAACAATTTTGCTTTAACATGATCGGACAGTTTCTGTTCTTTTAACCAAGCATGTCTCCTAATGACAGAACCTGTAACAGCGGCCCTGCAAGAGGCCTCTAGAGAATCAAAACCACATTGCAAAGTATGCTTTCCTACTTGTTCAGCTGCATGCAATAAATGCTGCATTTCTTTGTTTTCTGCACATTCTGAATTTGTCAACATTTTTTGCAGTGACATTAGATATTGCTGATATTTAAGCATATGAATTTGACAATTTAAAACTCTTACAGCCAAGGTATCAGAAGTATAAATCTTTTTCCTCCATCTGTCCAGGGCCCTTAAATCCCTATCAGAGTTTTATTGCAGTGGACGCCTTGACCCCCTTGGGAACCTGAGAGATTGTTTCTGGGTCTGCAGCAGGGTTTTTATAAAGAAATGTATGTGAATCAGGAACCCTGTAGTATCTGTCTGGCTTAACAGGAGCTGGTGGCAGAGAGTCAGGAGACAGTCTGGACTCTGAAAATACATCATCTACAATGTCTAAAACAGGGGGAATAGCAAGGGGCCTGTGCTGAGGTAACAAAAGGAAGTCTCTGAGCCTTTTCTTGGATTCTGAGTAATCTTGGCTCTCCAAGTGGAAATGCTCCCTCATAGTATGCAGGGTTTCCCCAAAAGAATAATCCTCAGGAGGGGAGGCTGAAGGAATAGATTCTTCAGCATCAGAATCCTCATAGGGAGGAAGAGAATATTCCTCGTCAGAAGATGAATCAGAGGAAATGGAAACCTGATCTGAAGATGCAAATTCTATCTCTTGCCTAGGCCTCTTATCAGGGGGTGGGGGGTGGGGGGGTGGGGGTGGGACCCCTGATCAAAGTAATTAGGTCTTTGGCCATTTTAAGCATCTGTTTTTTAGGCATGGAGGCCTGTGTCCAGGAGAATGCTGTACTTGTTTCTTTGTCTTTAGAGCTGCTTTAGACTTTGCCTTTGAAGCTGAAGTTGGTTTTACATATAACTGTGTAGGCCTGAAAACACCCTCAGAAGCCAATGCCTGCTCAGTGGCTCCGGACCCATCTGAGGGAATAGCTTCTGAGTGTCCAATACCTTGACTTTCCAGCGGCCTAGTCGGCTCCATGTGGGAGTCAGAAGCGGCCTGTGGCTCTGAGGTAGCGGGCGTCAGGGGCTGCGAAAGCGCCTCACTGAGAACCGGTGACAGGCCTAGCGGAAGCCTAGTCGGTTTTGGACCTCAGGTGCCTGTCCTTTTCTTTGCGCTTTTTATAAACTCCAGTAGTCGGTTGCTCAGACGGCATTATATAGTTGAATCTTCTGCCAAAATAATGAAAAGCAAAATCGTGTGTTGGTTAAATCTAACACAAAACAAACTAGCAACGTCGTGGTCAGGGCCTAGGCAAGGAATACAGTAAGAACGAAAATCCTTATGAGGGATTTGCTTCCCACAAGAAATACAATTAACTTTTTCTGACATTGGTCTGGAGCAAGAAAAATGTTTCCCCAATGGGGTACTTAGCTTTAATGAAGACTTCGGATCTGAAATTCGAATTTGAAAATCTCAGGAGTCGGCCAACCGGCACTTGCGAACGGCTTTTGCTTCGGGTACCACGCGGCAAGAAAGACCGAAGAAAATGGCATTGGCTGCATCTTTTATACCCCTGGCGCACTGACGTCAGGGAGGCGGCGACAGCAACCGACGCCGGACCTAGACTTTGGAACTCAGGCCGACTGCGGGTAGCCTGCCAGCAGGATAACCCAAATGTAATGACTGCAACAGTGAAACACGAACATCTGGGATATCAATGGAGTCGGGGGGGGGGGGGTTGTGGAGAAGAGCATCTCTAGGCGATTCCCCCCAGAGAGGGGATGAGGGCAAAGTAACTGCTGCACTTATTTAGGGGGGACGCAAAAAGATCGCAGCAAGGATGGCCCCAGTGGCGAAAAATCTCTTTCGCCACCACAGGACTGACAGACCACTCGTGACGCATGAGGATGGTTAGGCTCAGTTTGTCCTCTATCACACTGGAGGTCCCCGGGATGTGTATTGCTGTGAGAAAGTGTTTAAAAGAAATCACCCATTGCCAAACTCTGAGGGCTTCTCGATACAGTGGGTATGATTTGGTTTTCCCCTTGTTTGGTGATGTACCAGACTACCAACATGCTGTCCGTCTGAATAGCTACTGTCTCTAGAGGAAGGACGGCTTTGAATGCTTGCAACACTAACAGCACTGCCCTCATCTCTAGAAGACTGATGTGTAAGTTGGCCTCTAAATGGGACCATGTACCTTGGACTGTTCTTCCCAGATAATGCCCCCTCCCACCGCATCTGGTAAGTGTCTGTAGTTACTATGGCTTACGGATGGGGAAGAATGAACAGCCGACCAAACAGAATCCGATCAGAGTGGAGCCACCACGTGAGATCCTGTTTGCAGCAACTGGCAATCAGGATTAAGTGAGACATTGGTAGGTGCATCAGAAACCATTGGGAAGCAAGTGGACAGTGCAAAATTCACATATGATACTTTGCTAGGGGAACAAGAATGACTGATGCTGCCATAGAGAACCTAATGTTTGTAAGACTAGTCTTGCGGGAACTTTTTTGTTTCGTATAATTTGTCTGACTTGTAATCTGGTGCATTGAAGTCTTTCTGGAGGGACTGAGGCAATTCCTGAGACAGTGTTTAAATGGGCTCTGATAAATTCCAATTGCTGAGCAGGTTGCAAGCATGACTTCTCGAAATTCCTGGTTATGCCTAAAGATATACAGAGATGTAGAATGTAATCTCTTGCCCATTCTAACTAACACCTGGTGGTAACGGGGTAAGGAGCCAGTCACTGAGGTAAGGAAATACTCTAAATCCTAGCAGTCTGAGATGAGCTGCTACTACTGCCATGCATTTGATGAACACCCTGGTGGCTGTAGTGAGTCCAAAGGGCAGCGCTCTGAATTAGAAATGACTGGCTGCCTTTTGTCCACTTTTACATGGTAATAAGCATCCTGAAGGTCTACAGAGCACATCCAGTCATCTTTTTCCAAGGATGGAAGTATCGACTGTACCAAGCCCATCTGGAATTTGGTTTGCTGAACGGCCTTGTTGAACTGGCCGAGATCCAAAATGGGTCTCCAGTCACCTGTTTTTCTGGGTACTAAAAATAACCTACAGTAAAACCCAGATCCTGTTTGGTCTGGTGAGACTTTTTGGAAGACTCTTTTTGTCTAGCAGTCTCGGAATCTCTAAAACTGCTGCATCCCTGTGACTGGGCGATACGTCCAGGAGTTTCTTCTGGGGTGATGGGGAAACATAGTGGTATTCTGTAAGCTCTGGATACAAATTCCCTGCACCTATTTGTCCATAGTTAATGTTTGCCAGGCAGACTTGGTGCAGGGAAAGTCATCCCTCGACTGCCTCCAGAGGAGGGCAATCAGGCACCCGCTCGGGGTGCTAGTAGGAACTACCAGAGAAAGATTCTCTGGATAACTGGTTTTGCAGTCCACTTCTGCCTCTGGGGCGGCGTCTTCTGTTATTTCCCCCTCTGCCCTGGGGAAAGCCTTTGCCACATGTAGACAGAGAGAAGACTGAAGAAGAGAATTAAACACGAAGAGATAATAATTTTAAATAGAAGTAAACTTACTCAATCAGCCAAGGCTCGAGAGAAGGACAAACGCATCTGACCTATGAAGTGGCAAAAGAGATATTGGGTAATTTTGAGAGAAGCATTATGGGTAGAGCATGGCTCAAGAGTTTGGAAGGCGTGAGCTGGAGTAAACGCCAGAGTTGGCTCTGAGGCTTGGAACAGAGCCCACTTCTGATCTCACTGTCAAGGACTGAGTGAAGCTTGATATCAGACCTGGAGTTCAATAAACGACACTGATGTCCTCGAAGCACCTCATCCCTCTAGAAGTCAGTCATTAAAAAGGTGGGGCTTGATGAGTGGGGAGGTGAGGAATAATGAAAATGAACACAAATGGAATGTTATGGTGAGTACATAACTTCTTTACTCATTGTTGTCAATTTTCATTCATTCCTAAACTTATGGGACAGAGCCCCCAGCTACCTAAAATCCTGGGTGGACTGTAAAGAAAGATATTTCTACGGTTGAGCTAAAGGCTGCTCTTCCCCTAGAGACCATATCTACTTTGTAATGAGTGATAAAAGTACGAGGATTTGACCAGGTTGCAGCTGCACAAACATTGTTCACAAATGCTCTAGACTAGAAGACAGATGAAGTTGCCTTTAAAAACTTTGGCAAGGGGAGACTGCATTTCATTTATAACAAACTGAATCTGTCAACCATCTAGCTAGAGTTACCTTTGCAACCGAGTTGCCCAATTTATTATGTGCAAAGGAAATAAATAGCTGATCTGTCCTAATCTCTTGTTCTGTGTAGACTGAAACGCAATTGTCTATATTCCCCCTTTATTTGCAAATTTTGGAAAGAATACTGGCAAGTTAACGGATTAATTAAGGCTGGATTCTGTCACCACCTTAGGAAGAAAGGAAGCACTGGTACTTAACTTGACTCTATCCTTATGAAAAATC
The DNA here is from genome assembly GCF_019279795.1 of Protopterus annectens. Lineage (NCBI taxonomy): Eukaryota > Metazoa > Chordata > Ceratodontiformes > Protopteridae > Protopterus > Protopterus annectens. Next base: position 931,839,200 of record NC_056737.1, read on the forward strand.
AAAAATGGAGGTTTAAATGACAATGCTTGAAGTGCTGAAATTCTTCTAGCAGATGTAACTGTCACGTACCAAATTTAAAACCCATGGTGGTGTGGGGTATTTATAAAATGGCCTTCGCAAGAGAGTACCTCTCAAAAAGGCCTTGCACAGTTTAGAGGAAGCCAGTGAAGAATTCTGAAACTGCACATGAAAGTTGGAGACTGCTGCCAGCTGGACTCTAATAGTTGATGAACTAGCACCTTCATTAAATAAACTCGCCAAACATTCTAGAACAGATTGAGCTGGAGCCGAGAAGGGGTCTGATTTTGTTCTGACAAACAAATCATTTCTATTTACTCCTGTAGAGTTTCTACGTAAAGGGTTTATGGGAAGATACAAGTATGGAATGGACCGGGGAAGACAGCATTGGCTGTCTGGCTATTAAAGGAATTGGAGAAACCAAGCTGTTAGTTTGAGATATCCAGGTGAACTGTGCCTGTCAGGCGAGACAAGAGGTCTGGAATTGGATCCAGAATCCAAGGTGGACACAGATGAGGTCAAAGAAAGGGAAACCAAATCTGTCAAGGCCAGTAAGGTGCAATGAAAATGCTTTTGCTCTTTAACAGGGCTACTTTCTGCAGGAATTAGGGAAGTCTGAGAATAAGCGTACAGAGGACCAGGGAGCCAATCATGGAGTACAGCATCCCTCAGTGATTCCCCCAGTTGGGAGTATAAGGGCAAAAAAGCTGCTGCACTTGTTGCTTACGGGAGAGGCAAAAAGATAACAGCAAAGATGGCCCCACTGGCTGAAAATAATATCCGTCGCTTTGTTGTTGAGAGACCACTCATGATGTAGCAAGATGGACTTGCTCAGTTTGTCTTATCACACTGGACTTCCCTGGAACATGAGTTGCTATTAGAAAGCGGCTGAATATATCACCCATTGCCACAGTCTGACTGCTTCTCGACACAGGGAATAAGACCTGGTTCCTCCCTGCTTGATGCATCAAACTACTGACATACTGTCTGTACTGCAACTGTTCCAAGAGGGACAGAGTCTTAGAATGTCTGCAACATCAGAAGCACCACTCTCATCTCCACAACACTGACATGCAAGTTGGCCTCTTCGGGGGGACCAAGTGCCTTGCACAGTTTTCCCCAGAAAATGCCCCCCCCCCCAATCTGACAAGCATCTGTGATCACTATGACCTTGGTTTGAGGGAGGACAAAAGGACAGCCTTGTAATACCCGATGCAATTGCATCTACCAGCAAAGGTATCTTTCGCATACCTGAGTTATTCTTACTTTCTCTGACACAGGTTGAGAAAGTACTGACCACTGTATTGTAGCATCCATTGTAGAATTCTCATGTGGAATCTTGCTAAAAGAACTATTATTGCTGCTGACACTGACCCCAGGACTTGCAGAATCAATCAGGCTGAAATTCTGCTACTGCAAATTTTCCTGACCTGCATTCTTACTGTCTGCACTCTTGACAGAGGAAGAGAAGCTACCACAGAGATATGGTGTTAAATGCTGCTGCTATAAATTCTAATGCCCATGTCGTTAAGTGAGAGTTGTAATTTATGGTTATTCCGAGATGTGAACACATTTGTAGCACTTGTTCTCGTGCTATCGGTCGATGCCTGGTTAGGGTGGTAATGAGCCAGCCGTCTACATATGGAAACGCCTAGAATCCTTGCAGTCTTCAAGTGAGCTGCTACCACTGCCATGCACTTGGGGAACACCCTGGGGACTGTGATGAGGCCAAAGGGCAGTGTTCTGAAATGACGACTAGCTCCCAGCTGGAAGTCTAAATACCATCTGGATCGTCTGTTCATCTTTATGTGAGATTGTGCAATATAGATCTTCAGGATGCGTACTTACAGTCATCCTTGCCCAGAAAGACAGAATGGACTAAAACTGTGACCTTCCATAACTAGGTGTGTTGAACTGAATTGTTCAAGAAATACACTCGGATCCAAAACTGGTCTCCAGCCCCAGTTTTCTTTGGCACTAAAAAGAATCTTAAGTAAGTTCCAGACTCTGGTCTGGTGGGACCTCTTAAATGACTTTCTTAGCAGCTTCTGAATTTACACTGTTGCTGCTTTCCTCTGCCTGGGTGGAACATTGGGAAATTTTCTTGATAATGGAGAGAGAAAGGGAATCGTATTACCTCTGCAAATAATTCTCTGCACCCAACCGTCTTTGGTTATATCCAGACAGACTCTCTGGACTGCCTCCATAAGTGAACAACTGGGCCGCCTCCTTTCAGGAGCGGTGAAAGGGTCCGTCGGAAAAGGAATCTCTAGACCCCTGGTTTTGTGGGCCTCCTCTGCCACAGGGATGTCAACTTCATTACAGCTCCCCTCTCTGTCTTGGGGGAACTACCTCCACGTGTCTCCTGGAAAGAACCCTGGGACTCTCTGAACCACACTTAGACCCCCCACCCCCATTGATTTCTGGAAAAGGACCTTTGAGGTGTTGAAAAATGCATGCCCAATGTAGACAGGGTCTTTCCATCTTTCTCACACCTGGAGTGCGTGCCCTTCACTGTGGGGCCAAACAAAGAAAAGCTGTCAAAAGGAGCATTGACAAATGCGGACATGAAGGGCTCCACAAAACTCAACAATCATATCCAGGCATGCCTCCTTATGGAAATGCCTGAACTTGCAGCCCTTGAGGCGCCTTTTGCAGCATATGAGATAAGCCTCATGGACGAATTCGATATAGCTTGCAGGGTAGCCAACTGAGATACTACTGAAAATTGAGCTTCAGCCATTTTGGTTCCAGAAAGAGATTTTGATAACTCTTTAATCCAATTTCTTTGAAGCCTCGTAAAATGTGCCAGATATTTCAGCAATCCAAGTGTAAAGTCATTGAAGCATACACACACCTGCCAAATCTGTCCACCTCCCTTGATTTGTTAGCAGGATGGACAGTGGAACTCTATTCCGTAAGTTCCATTCTTACTGGTGGAGCCAGACTCCAGTCTGATCTCTTATGGACTGGCTCAACCATACTGGGTTCCTTTCACGGCAGCCTAGAGACCAAGTCACAATGAGCTCATCGACGGGTGGTGTAACCCAGGAGGTAGACAGGCTAACTCCAAAGGCTTCCAAAAAGTACAGTTGTGTACACTTACCATAAATGTAAATGTTAGAGTGTATTCACTGTTGCTGTCATCACACTTGAGTTTTCCTTCCAGGGGTAGTCCTCAGTCGGCCCGAATACCAAAGGCTTAGTATTTCTGCGTCGGTTGCTGTCGCTTCAGTATGGACGTCAGGTCATCAGAGGTATAAAAACAGGCAGTAGACACCATTACATCAGTTTTTCTTGCCCCAAATGTTGGGAGCCCGCAAAGAGGGAGCTAAGTTATGGTGGAAAAACACCACCAGTAAAAAGTAAATACCAAAAGCCCTGTAAGGAGTGAGGAAGAGAGATACAAGGGGGCTGGAGGGCGAGAAACCATAACTGCAACAGTGATTACACTCAAACGTCTACATTTACGGTAAGTGTACACAACTGTACTATGTTCTTCGTGTTTCACTGTTGCAGTCATCACACTTGGGTTGATTCCCAAAGCTGAAGAATGGGTGGAGGCAGTCAAGAAGATTTGGCGCTGGCTAGTATGCCCTGCAGGACTGCTGTTGCAAAGCCTGCCCTGGATTTGGAAAAGATAGGCAGGTGGCAAAGCTTGAAGGTAGGAACAGAACTCCAAGGCAGCTTCCAGAATCTCCCTGGTAGGAACTCCTCTGAGAAAGGCTATAGAAGTTGAAGTTGCCCTAGTGGAATGCACTCTGACTCCCTGAGGTGGTGGTTTCCCATGGTGTTTGTAACAGAAATGGATACAGTGTGCTATCCATTTGGAGACAGTTTATTTTGATATGGCCTTGCCCTCTGCCCCTGGTGCAAAGCTGACTAGTAACTGGTCAGATTTCCTAAAGGGCTTAGTCCTATCAAGGTAGAATCTGAGCTATCTGTGCACATCTAAAGAGTGCAGGATCCTTTCTTCCTTATTTTGAGGATAAGGGAAGAAGGTTGGCAAACAGATAGATTGGTTGAGAGCCACACTGGACACCACTTTAGGCATAAAAGTTGGGTTAGTCCTGAGGGAGACCCTGTCAGCATGAAAAATAATGAAGGGTTCCACAGCCATAGGTGCTTGTAGCTCAGACACTCTTCTAGCTGAAGTGATAACCAGAAGCAAGGCTGTTTTCCAAATGAGAAATTTTAATTCTGCTGACGCTGCAGGCTCAAAGGGGGGTGGGGGGTAGCGTGAGCTTTTCCAACACAAAGTTAAGGTTCCAAGCAGGGGTGGGGGCTCTTCTTGGTGGCCTTAAGTTGTTAGTCCCACTCAGGAACTGCTTGATGACAGGGTGAGAAGAGAGGTGGCTCAGTGTTGTAATGAGCAGAGACGGCAGAGGCATGTATCTTAATGGAGGAGAAGGAGAGGCCTCTGTGGAGTAGGTCTGCTAAGTACTCCAGGATGAGAGGTAAGGAGGGTTGTGCTGTATCCGCTCCTTTAGTGGGAATCCAGGAACAATACCTTTTCCACTTGTCAGCATAGTATTTCCTTGAACTGGGTTGTCTGGCTACACGTATGACATCTAGTACCTGCTTGCTTAGGCTGGCCACTGGAGGAGAAGTCAAGGGATAAGCCAGGCTGCAAGGTTCAGGATCTGCAACTGTGGATGCAAGACCTGTTGCTCCTGCTGAGTCAGGAGAGTAGGGATTTGCGGTTGGTGCCACAGAGGGAATGGTGAGAGACTGCGCAGTAGTGGGTACCAGTGCTGGCATGGCCAGTCAGGGGCAATCAGGATTGCCCTTGGTCTTTCCTCCCTTATCTTGAGTAATACTCTTGTAAGAAGGGGGTAGAGGGGGAAATGCATAGATTGAGAGGTTTGCCCACTGGAAGGATATGGCATCCACTTTCCAGGCCTTGCTGTGAGGAACCATGGTGCAGAATTTGCTGAGTTGGTGGTTGTAGTGGGAGTACCCCCATTTCAGGGTCACAAGGCTGAAGGTGTTGTGGTTTAATTGCCACTCATGTGGGTCTAAGAGATTTCTGCTTAAGTTGTCTGCCAGAGAGTTTTTGTTGCTTGGCAGGAATTGAGCTTGCAGGTGAATATGCATAGCTGAGGCAGTGTTCCACAGGGTCATGGCTAGCTTGCAAAGTGGGTAAGAGTGGGCCCCCCCCCCCCGCTTGTTTATGTACCACATCACTGTGGTGTTGTCAGTTTTGATTAGTAAGGGCCCTGGTGAGAGTAGGGATCTGAAAGCTGTCAGAACATGCTGAACAGCTAGCATCTATTTTTGGTTGATGTGCAGATGAATCTGATTTGGGCTCCAGTGGCCCTGAATGCACCTGTCGTCCAGATGTGCGCCCCAGGCATAATCTTATGCGTCCATGGTTTGGGTCTGGGCGGCGTAGGGTTGTGTAAATGGAAGCCCCTTGTTGTGGTTGCATGTTGCTGCCCACCAAAGAACTCTGTCCTTAGACAAGGTATCATAGGTATGATTGTTTCCAGGTCCTGAGAATGTTGGCACCAAAGACTTTTTAAGTAAGTACCATTGAAGTTTCCTCATATGCAGTCTGACATATGGAATTAGTAGAATGCAGGAGGCTAGAAAGTACAGTTTTGTACCTACCATAAATGTAGATGTTCGAGTGTACACCCTGCTGCAGTCATCACACTTGGGTTATCCTGTCGTCAGGCGGTCCCGCAGTCGGCCGGAATTCCAAAGTCTTGGTCCAGCGTCGGTTGCCGTCACCTCTTCCCTGAAGTCAGTGTGCCAGGGGTATATATAATGCAACTGACGCCATTTTCTTCCATTTTTCTTGCCCAGATGTCAGGTGCCCCCAAAAAGGTGGTCAGTAACTAGTACCAAATTGAGTAAACTTTGCACAAACACAAAATCCCTTCAGCTATAAGCAAATACATCAGTAAGGTATTGAAGAGATTTAGCCAGTAGATCAGAGGGTATGGAGGGAGGGTAACCTGGACTGCAGCAGGGTGTTCACTCTAACATCTACATTTATGGTAGGTACAAAACTGTACTATGTTCATCGTGTTACCCTGCTGCAGTCATCACACTTGGGTTGAATCTCAAAGCTAAGGATGGGAGGAGGTATCATAGAGGGTTAGAGGAGGCTAGAAGGCCCTGCAGAACTGCAGTGGCGAAGCCCACCCTAGTCTTAGAGTAAAGAGGTAAGTGATAGTGTTTGGTAAAGGTGTGTGCTGAACTCCATGTTGCAGCTTCCAAAATCTCCTTGGTAGGAACCCCCCTGAGAAAGGCTGTAGAAGTAGCTGTTGCCCTGGTAGAGTGTGGCCTAATGGTAGCAGAACTGGTTTTCCATGATTGGTATAGCAGAAACGTATGCAATGACCTATCCATTTGGAAATGGCTTGCTTTGATATAGCCTTCCCTTGAGAAGCTGTAGCATAGTATACAAAGAGCTGGTCAGATTTTCTGAAAGTCTTAGTTTTGTCCAAGTAGTAACAAAGTTGCCTGTGAATGTCCAAGGAATGCAGGAGTCTCTCTCCTTTGTTCTGTGGATTTGAGAAGAAGGTGGGTAAGTGGATGGTTTGATTTAAAGCCACACTGGAAACCACCTTAGGCATAAAGGAGGGATTAGTTCATAGAGAAACTCTGTCTTGATGAAAAATGAGGAAAGGTTCCACTGCCATTAGTGCCTGTAGCTCTGAGACTCTTCTAGCTGAAGTTATTGCTAGCAGCAGGGCAGTCTTCCATCATGGGAACTGAAGATCTGCAGAGAAAGCTGGTTCAAAGGGAGGTAGCGCCCAGAACAAAATTGAGGTCCCATGTTGGTGTAGGAAATCTCCTGGGTGGTCTAATGTTTTTTGCCCCTCTGAGGAACTGCCTTAGAAGTGGATGCGAAAATAAAGGTGGATCCGTGTTGTAGTGGGCTGAAATAGCTGAAGCCTGGATTTTAATGGAGGAGAAAAAGTCCTTTGTGCAACATCTCAGTTAAATACTGTAGAATGTGAGGCATGTGAGGCTGAATTGCGTCTTGGCCTTTAGCTTGGTTCCAGGCACAAAACTTTTCCATTTGTCTGAGTAAGCCTTCCTGGTGCTTGGCCTCCTAGCTTCCAGAATAACATCCATAACTGCTTGGGAAAGAGGAGCTGGCTGGATGCTTAGTTGATTTGCCATGCAGCCAGATTTAAGGTTTTGAGCTGGCTGTGAAGAATCTGATTGTTTTGTTGTGCGAGCAAATGGGGAGTTTGTGGTAATATCCATGGTGGGCCGTGGGCCATATTCTTCAATAGCGGGTACCAGTGCTGGCGTGGCCAGTCTGGGGCTATGAGAATCAGTCGTGGTCTCTCCTTTTTGACTTTCAGAAGTACCTTTGTGAGGAGAGGCAATGGAGGGAAGGCATATACTGTCAGGTTTTTCCAACTGAAAGAGAGTGCGTCCACTTTCCAAGCTTGATGAAGTGTCCTTGTACAAAATTTTGTTAGTTGATAGTTTTGAGGACTGGCAAACAGGTCTATGTCTGGAAGGCCCCATTTTTGAGTTATCATTGTAAATACTTGTGGATCCAGTTTCCACTCGTGGGGATCCATGATGTTTCTATTGAGGTCGTCTGCCAATGTGTTCTTCTGTCCTGGCAGGAATTGAGCTTGTAACTGAACTTGGTAAACCAGAGCTGTGTTCCATAAGATCATTGCTTGCTTGCATAGAGGGTAGGAATGAGTACCCCCTTGTTTGTTTATGTACCATATTACTGTGGTGTTGTCTGTCTTTATTGTAAGTTGTCCTGGATGTAATAGATCCTTGAAGGCTGTCAGAGCTTTCTGTACAGCTAGCATCTCTTTTTGATTGATGTGCAGATTCCTTTGATCTGCAGTCCATACGCCTTGAATGCACTGTCCTGCCATGTGTGCCCCCCCCCCCCCCGGCGTAATCTGATGCATCTGTTGTGATAGTTTGCCTGGCTGGGGGCAAGGTGAAAGGCAGACCCTTGTTGAGGTGACATGCCTGTGACCACCATAGAAATTCCAGCTGTAGGCAGGGAATGAGAGATATCATTGTGTCCAAGCTGTGGCTGTGTTGAGACCATATGCTTTTTCGGTACCACTGTAATTTCCTCATATGCAGCTTTGCAAATGGTATTAGTAGTATGCAAGATGCCATGAAGCCCAAGGCCTGCAGAATTTTTCTTGCAGTTAATTGGGTCTTTGTTGCCATTGTTTTGAAATATTGTCAGTTGTAGTTGTTTGTCTGGCGTAAGATAAGCCTTCTGGGCCGTTGTATTCAAGCTGGCACCCAGGAATGTCATATTTTGTGAGGGTACTAGTTTTGACTTCTTTTCATTTACTGTGTACCCCAGGCAATTTAGTAGATGTTTTACAAAAGCCAGATGATGTTAAGAGAATGTCCTTGTTTTCTGCTTGGATGAGGCAGTCGTCCAGGTATGGGTATATTTGAATTCCTCTTTGTCTGCAGTATGCAATTACTGGTGCCAGGCATTTTGTGAAGACTCTGGGCGCAGTAGATAAGCCAAAGGGCAGTGCAGAGAATTGGTAATGGGTTGAACCTGCAATGAAACGGAGGTATCTTCTGCAACTTTGTCTGATAGGGACATGCAGGTATGCCTCCTTGAGGTCCAACGTTACAAGCCATGCTTCCTTGCCCAACATGGGAAGAAGCTGCTGTAGTGTTAGCATCTTGAATTTGGGTACTTGTAAGTGTTTAGAATTGAAAGGTCCAGAATTGGTCTCCAAGCATTGTCCTTTCTGGGCACTAGAAAGAGTCTGGAATAAAAACCATGGCCTTGCTCACGAGTAGGTACCAGTTAATTGGCTCTCATGTCCATGAGAGCTGTAATTTGTTTTTGTGCCTCTGCCCATTGATTTTGTGGCAGGTTTGGCATTCCTCTTTTCATTGGCAAGGTGTGAAAATGGAATTTGTATCCTCGTAAAATTATGTCTAGGACATATTTGTCCTTTGTGACAATGTGCCAGTTGTCTGAAAAAAGTGCGAGTTTTCCTCCCAAGGGGGCTGCCAAGAGAGTGTTGCTTGGGCCAGATGAGGTGCAAGTCATTGAGTTTGCCTTCTGGTTGATTGGGACCTGTCTTCTCCTCCCTTCTGTGTTGTAGTGCCCCATTGGTGAAGTTTGTACTGGGCTTGTGGATGTCCTCTGCCTCTTGGACGTCTGTATTTACCCCTCTGTGGTCTGTCAGTAGCTGGAAAGGACCAATTTTTTGTTGGCCAGTTTCTGCTGAAGCGAGGGGATTGTACCTGTAGGAAATCTTTGACTGTCTGCATAGACTTTGCCTTATCCTCCATTTTCTTTAAGACGACTTCTGCTTTAACTCCAAACATCCTGCTGTAAGGGAGCATCTAGAAGTTTTGCTTTAACATGATCAGGCAAAGTTTGTTCCTTTAACCAAGCATGCCTACGTATAACAGACCCAGTGACAGCTGCTCTGCAGGAGGCCTCCAAAGAATCAAACCCACATTGTAAGGTACGTTTGCCCACCTGTTCAGTGACATGCAACAGATCCTGCATTTCTTTCAATTCAGCTTGTTGAGGGAGAGTGGTCATTCTTTGCTTTAACTGAGAGATTAGAAATTGCTGATACTTAAGCATGTGAAATTGGCAATTTAGTGCCCTCAGAGCTAGTGTGGCTGAGGTGTAAAACCTTTTCCCCCCCACCTGTCTAGTGCTCTGGAATCCCTCTCAGAAGGTACAGGATTTTTAGCCATAGAAGCCTTAGCCCCCTTGGGACCCTGGGAGATAGTCTCTGGGTCAGCAACAGGGCTTTTGTAAAGAAATTTGTGTGAATCAGGCACTCTATAGTATCTGTCAGGCTTAGCCGGAGCAGGAGGTAGAGAGTCTGGGTTCAAACTGGATTCTAAGTAAACATCATCCCAATGTCCAAACCTGGTGGGATGGCAAGTGGTCTGTGTTGGGGGAGTAAAAGAAACTCTCTGAGCCTTTTCTTCGAGTCAGAGTAGTCCTGACCTTCCCAGTGAAAATGTTCCCTCTCAGTGTGTAAAGTTTCCCCAAAGGAGTAGTCTTCAGGAGGAGAAGCTGAGGGAATGGAATCCTCAGCATCAGAATCTTCATAAGGGGAGAAGGAGTAATCTTGGTCCTCAGAGGAGTCTGAAGAAATGGACACTTGTTCAGAGGATGCATAATCTTCCTCTTGTCTAGGCCTTTTGTCAGGAGGGGGTTGGGAACCCCTGATTAAAGAGATCAAATCTTCAGCCATTTTGAGCATCTGTTTCTTAGGCATGGGGTCTTGAACAGGGGACTGAAGTGCAGTCCTTTTTGATTTAATAGGAGTTTTGGGTTTAGAAAACGTTTTAATGATGAGCGTCGTCGGTCTGAAAACGCCTTCAGAAACCGATGGCGTTTCTGCAGCACCGTCTTTTGCAGCAATGTCGTCAGTAGGGCCTGAACTAAATGGCTGCGTCGGCCTGGTACATTCCGCCAAAATTTCTGAAGCGGTCTCTGGTTCCAGATCTGCGGTAGTCAGGGGCTGCGTCGGAGCCTAACTGAGGACCGGAGACCAGACCAGCCGAGGCCTCGGAATCTGGCTTAGGCCTGGGCTGTCTGTCCTTATCCTTGCGTTTTTTTGTGCACGCCGGTAGTCGGTTGCTCCGACGGCATGGTGTAGTTAAATTTCCTACCGAAGTAGTGTTGTGCGAAATCGAAGCGTCTTTTAATAGTACGCTTATTAAACCTAGCACAAAAACAACAACTAGTGACGTCGTGGTCTGGGCCTATGCAAGGCATACAATAAGAATGAAAATCCTTATGAGGTATTTGCTTCCCACAAGAAATACAATTGTTAACTTTTTCTTTATAAACGACTTTGGTCTGAAATTCAAATTCGAAAATCTCAGGAGTCGGCCGACCGGCACTTGCGAACTGCTTCTGCTTCGGGCACCGTGCGGCAAGAAAGACTGAAGAAAATGGCGTCAGTTGCATTATATATACCCCTGGCGCACTGACGTCAGGGAAGAAGCGACGGCAACCGACACCGGACCAAGACTTTGGAATTCCGGCCGACTGCGTGACCGCCTGACGACAGGATAACCCAAGTGTGATGACTGCAGCAGGGTAACACGATGAACATCCCTATAGCCTGCAGGATTTTCCTTACGGATAGCTGGGTTCTGGTGGCCATTTGAGCGAAGTAGCCTGTCAGGCTCATTTTTGTGGAGTAAGGAATGCCATCTGGGATGCTGTGTCCAAGCTTGCTCCCAGGAATACAATTTGTTGACTGGGGACTAGTTTGGATTTCATTGATAGTGCACCCCAGGGAGGTTAGAAGGTCCTTTACAAATATCAAGTGCTGCAATGGCTTTTCCAGACTGCCTGAATTAGGCAATTGTCCAAGTAGGGGTAAATTTGAATACTTCTCTGTCTGCAATAGGCAATGACTGGAGCCAGGCATTTTGTGAAAACTCTGGGAGCAGTAGATAAGCCAAAGGGAAGTGCAGAGAACTAATAATGCATAGATCCTACCCTGAAACAGAGATATTTCCTGTAGGAGTCCCTTACTGGGATGTGCAGATAGGCCTCCTTTAGGTCTAGGGTGGCTAACCAGGCATCTTTGGACAGCACAGGGAGAAGCTACTGTAGGGTGTGAATTTTGGTACCACCAGGAAGGTGTTTAGAATGGATAGATCTAAGATTGGGTGCCATTTGCCCTCTTTTCTGGGTACCAAGAAAAGTCAGGAATAAAAACCTTGGTCCAGCTGTACTGCAGGAACAAGCTGAATTGCCCTGGAGAGCAGGGACTGAACTTGGTTTTGTGCCTCTGCCCACTGGCTTGGAAGAAGATCTGGGAACTCTTTTGGGGTTGGCAGTGTGTGGAAATAAAATTTGTACTCCTGGGATACTATGTTGGGGACCCATCGATAGTTGGTGATGGAAGTCCAGTTTTTCGCATGGTGGGCAAGTTTTCCTCCTAGGGGCACAAGCAAGTGGGCAGAGGTGAGGGGTGGAGTTGGGAAGTCATTGTAAATTCTTTCTGTAAGGGGGTGGCTTAGCACTCCCTGCTTTAGAAGTGGAGGTACTCTACTGCTTAGATTTCTGCATACCCTGAGACTGTAATTTGGGGGGGGGGGGTCTGTTCCCCCTGGGTCTAGATTGAGATGTCCTTAAGGGTGCTGGAAAGGACCAATGTTTTGAGGGGCAATGCCTACTAAATCTTGGAGGCTGCACTTGCAAAAAATCTTTGCCTGTCTGCATAGACTTCGCCTTTTCTTCCATCTTTTTGAAAACCTCTTCTGCTTTGGTGCCGAACAGATTGTCCTTGTTCAGAGGAGCGTCCAATAATTTTGATCTAACATGGTCTGGCAAGGTCTGCTCCTTAAGCCATGCATCCTTCTAAGTACAGAACCTGTGACTGTTGCCCTGCAAGATGCTTCTAGGGTGTCAAACCCACATTGCAGGTATGCTTGCTGACTAGGCTTGCAGAATGCATAAGCTCCTGTAATTCTTTATTTTCTGCACAGTCAGGAAAGGTAGGTAACTTTTGCTTAATAAGTTCCATAGTATGTTGCTGGTATTTCAGCATGTGGAACTGACAATTTAATGTTCTAATGGCAAGAGTTGCAGAGGTGTATACTTTTTTTACCCAATCTGTCTGAAAGCTAGGGAATCCCTGTCCGAGGGGGTGGGATTCTTAGCTGTAAGTTGCTTTTCACTCCTTTAGGTCCCTGGGAGATGACCGCTGAGTCAGCAGTAGGATTTTTGAAGAGAAATTTGAGAGAGTCAGGGACTCTGTAGTACCTGTCAGGTTTCCTTGGGGCATGGGGTAAAGTATCAGGAGTTAAACTGGATTCCATAAAGACATCATCCACAATATCCAGAACAGGAGGGATAGCTAAGGATCTGTACTGTGGTAGATCTAAAAATTCCCTGAGTCTCTTTTTGGACCGAGGATAATCCTGGCATCCCCAATGGAAATGCTCTCTCGAAGTATGTAGGGTTTCACCAAATGAAAAATCCTCTGGAGGGGAGGCAGAAGGAATGGATTCCTCTGCATCTGAATCCTCATAGGCAGATAAGGGCATGTCTTCATAATCATAAACGTCAGAGTCGGACTCTTGGTCAGATAAAGCTGCTGGGGACGAGTCTCTTTCTTTTAGAAGGGGAAGGCTGGCTTCCCCCTAATCAGCATGATCAGGTCTTCTACCATTTTAAGCATCTGAGATTGTGGCAAAGAAGCAGGCACTTGAGATTGGGTTGTCGGTTTTTTAGGCGTACCTCGTACTCTTGGCCTTAGAAACTCGGTAATTTTAGAAAGAACTGAAGACGCGAAAGAAGTCGTCGGTTTGTGTCGAATATTGGTAGTGCAAAGAGCTTCCTCAGAAGCCGGTGCCTGCACAGTGGCTCCAGACATATCCAAGGTAGAGATATCCGCAGGTTCCATAGTAAAAGAAGAGTCTTGAGGCATACCGGACTCCAAACGGGTCTCGGTAGTGGCCTGCGAATCCATCGAAGTGGGCGTCATGGGATGTGAAAGTACGTCACTGAGTACCGGCGAACTGGTGACTAGCTTAACAGAAGTGTTTTGGACCCGTGTGGTCTGTCTCTGTCTTTATCCTTATGTTTTTTCAGAAGATCAGCAGTCAGATGGCTTACCGAAGCCATTTTGGAATACGAGACCGAGAACTAATGTATTTAGCTACAATAAGGGCCCGACGATAAATAGTTTGGGCGTTGAACAAAGCACAAAACTGACAGTGAGGTACGTCTGGGACTAAACAGGTGATGCAGTAAGAATGGAAATCTTGGTGTGGTATTTGCTTTCCACAGGCGAGACAATTGTTAACTTTTTCTGACATCGGTTAGAGCAAGAAAAAAAGGATCCCCAATGGGGTACTTGGCTTCAGAAGACTTCAAAATGATTCCATTTCGGAAACAAAAACTCAGGTAGCGACCGACCAGCACTCGTACGAACTGCTTCAGCTTCGGGCACCTTGGCAAGAAAGACTGATGTAATGGCGTCGGCTGCCTGTTTTTATACCTCTGACGACCTGACGTCAGTACTGAAGCGACAGCAACCAAAGCAGAAATACTAAGCCTCTGGTATTCAGGCTGACTGAGGGCTAACCCTGGCAGGATAATCCAAGTGTGATGACTGCAACAGTGAATCACGAAGAACATGTATGGATTCCCCTGGAGAAGGGTCTTGGGAAGACCAGCCACCCTTTTGCTCAGAGATATCAAGAATGTCTCCAAACGAGACGTCACCTGGTGGTGATTCTGGGAACCCCTCTCCATCGAAATCCGTCTCCTCAGTGACGGACTCCGAGGAGAGTCTAAGTGCCTCCTTTTGCACTGCCTCTTCTAGGGACTTCCTCGGTGGGGTGCTCCAGTGAAGTATCAGAACAGGTTAGGATACCCTGCTGGGTAGTCCGGCAGCTTTCAACTGGCTGCCCCTGTGGGGTAGAATGTTGAGGATCACAGTACCAAGTAATGTGAGATGTAGAGGGTGGATTAGAGGGAGCAAGACCCATCTGACCTGCTGGAGCAGAGAACACTCTTCACAACCTCAAAGGCAGACCGCTCTGGACAGAAGGAAGACAATAGAGCAGAGAAAGCATTTTCTGGCCTATCCCCTTCCTCCGCTCAGAGAACAATCCAGGCAGAAGTCAGAGCCGAACCATCCAGTGCTAAGGCTCCAAAAACCTCGGAATGGACTCCAACCTCCTAGATTGGACAGGGATGCTTCAGTTCCAAGAATCATCCGGCTCCAAGCATGTCAGATCAGGTGCACTCAGAGCAGTATTCGGATCCAAAGATGATGCTTTCTTTGGATCAGAGCCAGATGGACTTGGAACACTCAGATCTGAAGACTTGGAATCAACAGGTTGTAATAGAGAGGATGATGTAATGGGTGGAGTGGGAGACTGACTTCCTGACCTGAAGGGACAGGAGCCATAAGAACTCCCCACACTCAGATATGAGGACTGAAATAACAGGTTGGATTACAGAAGGAGCTGTAATGGGTAAAGTGGTAGATAATCTGACTTCCTGATCTGAACGGATAGGAGCCATAAGAACTCCCATCTAAAACCGCACATGAAAAATTTCCTCAGCATCCTCTCCACATCTGCTTCTGTGAAACTCTTGGAGGAACAAGTAGATGCTAGGGATGGCAATTTGCAGCACCTTTTTAAAAAAGGAGAAGGCACCCTGGATGGGACTCTATCCAAGCTAGGAGAATAAGTAGTCCTTGGTAAAAGTTTAAGATCCGAGGATGTAGGATCAGGCTTGATTGGATCAATGGTGATCAGACCATGAGTAATTTTGGGTCCGATTTCTCTTCTTTTTAGGTTCTGAGGAAGAACAGGCTGAAGACTCAGAAGGTTTAGACCTTTCTGTAGGGTCTCTAGCTGTGTGTTTGGGGGACTGAACCCAAGTAATGACTTTGGAGATGGAAGGTGGCAGCTAGCCTTTCAAAATTAATTTTTCCTGTCTGCTAGTGCTCATGGGTTGAATCCATGAAAAATACTGCAATCTGATGCAAATGATCCGGGCTAAAGCAACAGACACACAGATTGTGGACATCGGAATAAGGCAACTTATGCCCACCACTTACCACACTTTTTAAATCCTGAAGGACCGTTTTTGGACATTCTGACAAAGAAAATAATAACAATAGAAATACCAAACTAACCCCCCCCCCTTTTTTTAAAGCAGCAAGAGGAAAAATTAAATACCAACAATGGTAAAGAAGAAATACAAACTTTTGTAAAAAGGAAAAATTATCGATGGCAGGTAAGGAGGTATACACCAAATGTAAAGGGAGTAGGGAAGGGAAGGCTAGGCCTACCAACAATGGTAGCAGGAGAACACTAAAAATGTATGAAAAAAGAGAACTACAGTAGAAATGACAAAAAATAAAGATTAAATAAGTAGTCGTAAATAAATATTTTTTTATTAGAAATATCAAAAATAGACTCCTCTCCCACTCTACAATCAAAGAGCTGAAGGCAACCACGTCTAGACGCAAAAGTGGCAAACAAGATCGGAGAGATGTTAGGGGTTGGTGCATTATGGGTAGGGAAGGAGCTTCAGAGTTTTGAGGCCACAATCTACTGTAATGGCAGAGTCAGATCCGAGAATCGGATCCAAGCTTATTACTTGTGGAATGAAAGAAAATGGACATCATATCAACAGTTTGTTGATCCATGTCCATAAACTGCAAATCTTGGACTAGCTGCCACACAAGACATCCTAGAGCTCCATTTGTGCCTGACAGAGAGAGCTTCTTAACCTGAATTAGAGAGCAACACAAGTATATTTTTTTGCACTTTAACTGTTCAGTGTTTCTTATCAGCAGTGCATTGGTTGTATTTACTTGCTTATCAGTACTGTATTGTTTTTTATTTAACAGGTCTGCACTAGTTTACTGCACTGTTTATATTTCTTTGACTGAATTACTTACGTTTCTGTGTCTCCTTTTATATATTTGCTGATCTCTGGCTGAATTTTTGTTTTTCCTCCACCCAACTGCTGTTGTGTTCTTATAGTTTGTGGCTTTTGCTGTTGTCCGCCCCTACTGTAAGTTTGATAAGGGACACTCCTCCCAGACCCATCTCATTAGCTCATTTTACCTAATACAGAGATCATTTGGGAAGGTCAAACCCCTTAGTTCCTTAACCATGAATTTTCTTCTGTTCCTCCTTTCTCCCTTTCTACTTTACTAACACAAAAAACACTATTTAGCTTCTTTTACTGTATTCGTGTTTACTCCTCCTACTGCATTACTTCATCTTGCCTTTTCTCCTACTTGCTGCGGCTTGTTCTCTGAAGTGTTTAACTGCATCTTTTCTGTTGCATTTGTTAAAATTTATACAGGGTATAAACAAGCAGTAAGTGTTATTCTAAGCCTCTTAGTTTTGGTTTAAGCACCTGGGCTTTAGGCTTACCCCTTAGCTCTCTCTGGCCTTCTCTCTCAGATTCTGAAAAATATGGATGGACAATTTCCTACAGTTTCTCCTGCCAGTCTGGTTGATATGGGCATCCTGAGCAGTGTAGCAAACTGCCTTATGTACACAGACAACCACCTACTACTTGCATCTACGAACACAATTTGCGAGAGATGCAATTACATTAGGAACCTAGACGTCCATGCTCTCTCCCTCACAAGCCAATATACCTGGCACTGAGAAGGTCATCACTACACCTCAACCACCACCCACACCTACACAACACACACCCACATATGTGGAGGTCCTCAACAAAAAC
Source organism: Protopterus annectens (assembly GCF_019279795.1). NCBI lineage: Eukaryota > Metazoa > Chordata > Ceratodontiformes > Protopteridae > Protopterus > Protopterus annectens. The sequence continues at coordinate 931,856,430 of NC_056737.1, forward strand.
ATACCCAAAGGAGACCTTAAAGGCAAAAACATCACAGGCAAAAAACACACGATCTCCACATCCCGCCACACCACATACCACACATAGTTCACAACTGGTCTCTCACAACTACTAAGCCTTAACCATAAACACAACCTATTAACCATACGAAACTCCATTGTGAGACACGCAGATGTGCCTCTCAACAGGCTGGATAAGGAGAAAGTCACGGTTAGTTGCCTGTCGGGGGCCAGAATCCATCATAACCATATCACATATGCACTCAAGTCTCTCAACAATAGGTACTGTTATTACTCTGTCAGAGTCCATGCTGGTGTGAATGACTTGAGATGTACCTCCCTTGACTATATGAAGAGAGACTTGACTGAACTCGCTGAATGTGTAGCCCAGGCAGGTATGTCCCTAGCCTTAAGCAGCATTCTACCATCACCCAGAATGATGCGTCAATACAAACAGAAAATTATTAACTTTAACAATGGCTTAGTTTCTGGTGTCATTCCAGGGGGATCCAGTACCTGACAGCCTGGGAAGATATGATCGACAGACCACGATGCTTTGCCAGAGGTGGCCTCCATTGGTCTCACTTTTACTTCAGGCTTCTAGCAAAGGCACTTGCCTTCCCCATAGTGTCTTTTTTAGAAAAAGCGATTAGCCTTCCCCATAGTGTCTTTTTTAGGAAAGGTGATTAGGTTAAAACTTCAACAAAACCCAAATTAAAGGTCATGCTGCTAAACGCTAGGAGTTTAAACATGAAACTGCACTCATTGCAAACATTCTTAACCTTGAAAAATGCTGACATCTGCAGTCACAGAAACCTGGTTCATTGCTGCAGAGAACACCCCAGCCATACTGGGTTACTCATCTTATCATACATTCAGACCCCAAACTGTGGGTAGTAAAGCCAAAGAAGGTGGAGTTTCAATATATATTAAAGACGCACACACCTCCAGGCTGGTCAAACAGTATGACCCAGAGGAGACACTCCAGGTCCAGTTAATCATTGACAAGACCCCTATACAAACCATAGCTACCTACCAGCCCCCAAATCTGAATCAAGATGCCCAAACTGCCTATCTAGACCTCTTCGAATCTATCAAGATTCAACAGTTTACCCTCACCATAGGTGACTAACTACCTAAACATAGACTGGAACTACTACTCGTACCAGAACACAAATGCCCAGTCTCTCCTCAATTTTGCCAATGCAAATGCTTTGGAACAGCTAGTTCACACCCCCCCCCCCCCCACAACAAGTGATAATATCTTGGACTTGGTATTAACCAACATGAGTAACCACTGCAGCATCCCTGCAGTATCATCCTTTCTTGTAAGATTAGACCATAAAGCAGTCACATTCGAAGTCACTATCTCCCCTGACCCACCCCCCACCCAGCTAGGGTTAAACAAAAAAGTACAGCTGTGTACCTACCATAAATGTAGATGTTAGAGTGTATTCACTGTTGCAGTCATTACCACTTGGGTTATCCTGCTGACAGGCTACCCGCAGTCGGCCTGAATTCCAAAGTCCTGGTCCGGCATCGGTTGCTGTCACCTCATCCCCGACGTCAGTGCGCCAGGGGTATACAAGATGCAGCAGACGCCATTTTCTTCAGTTTTTCTTGCCCCAGATGTCAGGTGCCCCCAAAAGGGTAGGCTAAAACATTGCTTATAAAAAGCATGCACTAAAATAAACAATACCTTCATCTACAAGCAAATACACCACATAGGTTGTATAGAATAGAGAAGTACAGATACGTCCCAGCAAAGAAAGGGGGATGGTGGGTGGGTAACCTGGACTGCAACAGTGAATACACTCGAACATCTACATTTATGGTAGGTACACAACTGTACTATGTTCATCGTGTTTCACTGTTGCAGTCATTACACTTGGGTTGAATCCCAAAGCTGAGGTTGGGTGGCTGGGTCTAAATAGAATTAGGAGTGGCTATGACGCCCTGCAGAACTGCAGTGGCAAAGCCTGCTCTGGATTTAGAGTAAAGAGGTAAGTGGTAGTGCTTAGAAAAAGTGTGCACTGAACTCCAAGTTGCAGCCTCCAAAATTTACTTGGTTGGTACTCCTCTGAGAAAGGCTGCTGATATAGCTGGTGCCCTGGTCGAATGTGGCCTAATGCCGTTAGGCACTGATTTCCCATGCTGTGCATAGCAGAAAATGCAGTGTCCTATCCATTTTGAAATGGTCTGTTTTGAGATAGCCTTTCCTTGTGATCCTGCAGCATATGCCACTAAAAGTTGCTCAGTCTTTCTGAAACCTTTAGTTTTGTCCAAGTAGAAGCGTAGCTGCCTGTGTATGTCCAAAGAATGCAGAAGTCTCTCCCCTTTATTCTGGAGATTTGGATAAAAAGTAGGCAAATGAATGGTTTGATTAAGAGCCACAATGGATACTACCTTCGGCATAAATGTTGGGTTTGTCCTTAGAGAAACCCTGTCCGGATGGAAAATAAAAGGTTCCACTGCCATTAATGCCTGTAACTCTGAGACTGAGCAGAGCAGTTTTCCATGATAAGAATTTTATCTCAGCTGTATTGGCTGGCTCAAAAGGAGGCAGTGTGAGCTTTTCCAAGACAAAATAGAGGCCCCATGTAGGTATCGGTGCTCTCCTTGGGTGTCTTATGTTTTTGGCCCCTCTGAGGTACTGCCTTAGCAGTGGATGTGAAAAAATAGGTGGTTCCATATTGTAATGAGCTGAAAAATAGAAGTTATGTTCTTACCATAACGTTCCATGTTAGTTGTCTTCTTCTCGCCTTCTTCTTGCTGGATGGGTTCGGAGCCGACCTCGGCTCCGACTCGGCCACTCTAAAAGCTCGAGAGTTGGTTCCACCGGCTCGAGGCTCCCCTTATATCCCACAATGCTAGGCGAGAGTTACCTCAGATCTCGTTTGTAAGCTAACCCCAGCTTATAATAGTAACAGTATATAACAGAATAACTATAAACAGAGTCCACCTCTAACAACAGGGAGAAGAAGGGTGACCTACATCCTGATTCAGGAAATATGCAAAGCAGCATATGCCTAAGTAAAGAGGTGGTAGAAAGAGAGGTCACAATCACAACTCCTCTAGGTCTGTCCAGGCCAGGGGAAGGAGGGTGGGGCGAAGAAGAAGGCGAGAAGAAGACAACTAACATGGAACGTTATGGTAAGAACATAACTTCTATATGTTAAGTTGTCTATCTACTTCATTCTTGCTGGATGGGACCGGTCCTAGCACCTTATCCCGGGTGGCCTAACGGAACAGACTCCTGAGAACAGTGGAACCAAAGTTAGCTCTATGCCTAGAAGCTAAATCCAACTTATAATGAGAAATGAAAGTGTGAGGAGTAGCCCAAGTAGCCGCTGCACAAATGGTGTCAATAGGCAGTCTGTCTTGGAAGGCTAAAGAAGTAGCCAAAGCTCTGGTGGAATGGGCCTTAGGTTTATTAGGCAGCTTTTGGTGTCTAATTTCATAAACAAGGGAAATCAGAGATGTTAGCCATCTAGATAATGATACCTTTGAAACTGAAAGTCCCTTTCTGCCTTCTGCATAGGAGACAAACAGCTGGTCAGATTTTCTGAATTGTTTTGCTCTATCCAAATAGTACCTCAACTGACGATGAACATCTAGCCAGTGTAATTTTTGTTCAGACCTATTGGAAAATTCTGGAAAAAAGACAGGGAGGTCAATGCTTTGATTTAAGTTAGACGTCGAGACTACCTTAGGCAAAAAGGACGGATTGGTTCGTAAGGATACCCTGTCCTTATGGAACAATAGATAAGGAGGTCGACAGCTGAGTGCATGAAGTTCTGAAACTCTTCTAGCTGAAGTAATAGCTACCAGGAAGAGGGTCATCCATGATAGCAATTTTAAAGAACAGGAGGCTGCAGGTTCGAAAGGGGGGAGAATCAAGGAAGTAAGAACTAAATTTAGGTCCCAAGGAGGAGGAGGATTTCTTATAGGAGGTCTGAGAAGAAAAACTCCTTTCAAAAAGGCTTTGCAAAGCTTGTGGGACATTAAGGCAGACTCAGAAATACCCACATGGAAGTTAGAAATAGCTGCCAATTGAACTTTAAGAGTAGAAGGAGATGAACCTGCATGGAAGAGTTCAGCTAGAAAATCAAGGACCATTTGGATGGAAGCAGTGAAGGGATCTATGTCCCTTCCTTGAGCCCAATATGTGAAGCGTTTCCACTTACTCAAATAAATCTTCCGAGTGGAAGATTTATGGGAAGCTATCAAAATATCTCGAACAGAGTGAGATAATTGAGGAAGCCTGGCTAAGGTTGGAACTGGAGGAACCAAGCAGTGAGGTTCAGGGAGGGGAGGGAGCGATGAAACTGACCCGACTGATGGATCAAAAGATCTGGAACTAGGTCCAAATGCCAAGGACGCTCCAATAGAAATTGATGTAGAAAGGGGAACCACACCTGTCGAGGCCAGTAAGGAGCAATGAGGATCAACGAGGCCTTCTGAGCGATAGCTTTCTGTATCACTTGAGAGATTAGTGGGAAGGGAGGAAATGCATACAGAAGTCCCCGGGGCCAAACTTGGACTAGAGCGTCTCTGCTGGGTTGGCCTGGTAAAGGGAATAGAGTGAAATAATCTCTGCACTTGCTGTTTTGGGGAGTAGCAAAAAGATCGCAGCAAGGCTGACCCCACTTGAGAAAAATCTCTCTCACAACAGAGTCTTTCAGAGACCACTCGTGAGGCATGAGGATAGCTCTGCTCAATTTGTCCGCGATTTGATTGGACTTCCCGGGGATGTGCGTTGCTATCAGAAACCGCTGAGAAGAAATCGCCCATTGCCACAATCTGAGTGCTTCTCGACACAGGGGTAGGACCTGGTTCCACCTTGTTTGTTGATGTACCACACTACAGACATATTGTCTGTCTGGATTGCAATCGTTCCCAAGGGGAGAGAGTCTTGAAGGGCTTGCAACGCTAAAAGCACTGCTCTCATCTCCAGAACATTTATGTGCAAGTGGCATTCGTCTGGTTGCCATGTGCCCTGGACCGTCCTGCCCTGACAATGCCCCCCCCACCCGATCAGGGAGGCGTCCGTTGTCAGAGTAGCAACCGGAGGGGGAGGAACAAAGGGTCTTCCCAACAAGAGCTGAGGGGAAGACATCCACCACATGAGATGATTTCTGCACGCCTGCGTGATCATAATGGTGTGGGACATTGGAAGTTGCTGGTATGACCATTGTGTAAAGAGCATCCATTGAAGGATTCGCATGTGGAATCTGGCTAATGGAAGCAAAGGTATGGCAGCCGCCATAATTCCCAACACTTTCAGAACTAACCTGGCTTTGATTCTGTTGTTGTTGAAAAGGAGTGAGACCAGTCTGTGTATGTCTGTTATTCTCTGACCTGTTAGCCTCGCAGACATGTCCACTGTGTCTAGATTTGCCTATGAAGGTAATAGTACGACAAGGCGACAAAACAGACTTTTCGCAATTTATTGAAATGCCTAACTTTTGACAAATGCGAAAAGTGTAATCCCTGGCCATCAGAAGGAGATGCTTGGTGGGAGCTGTGAGGAGCCAGTCGTCCAAATATGGAAACACCTGGAATCCTTGTCCCCTCAGGTGAGAAGCTACCACTGCCATGCACTTGGTAAACACCGGGGCAGTGGTGAGACCAAAGGGCAGGGCCCTGAATTGAAAATGACTGGTTCCCAGCCTGAAGCGGAGGAATCTTCTGGAGCGTCTGTTCATTTTTATGTGATAGTACGCATCCTGAAGGTCTATAGAGCACATCCAGTTTCCTTTTCCCAACAGGGGAAGGATGGACTGCAGCGTGACCATCCGAAATCTCGTTTTCTTGACTGATCTGTTCAAGATACTGAGATCCAAAATTGGTCTCCAGTCCCCTGTTTTCTTTGGAACTAAAAAGAACCTTGAGTAGATTCCGGATCCTTGCTGGTCTGCTGGAACTGGCTGAATTGCTCTTTTTGCAAGCAGTTTTGAAATTTCCAAAACCGCTAGATCCCTTTGAGCGGGTGGAACATCTGGAAGGGATTTTTTTGATTGGTTCGGAGTGTGAAGAAAGGGGATAGAATAGCCTTTGGAAATGACGGACTGTACCCATTTGTCTTGGGTCAGGGATAGCCAGGCTTTTGGGTACAGTGACAACCTTCCCCCGACTGCCTCCGAAGGTGGGCAGTCGGGCAACACCTCAGGGATGCTGAAAGGGCTTATCAGAGAAGGCTTCTCGATTGCCCTGGTTCTGCGGAGCCCCCCTGCCTCGAGGGCGACGTCTACCATTGTTATTCCCGCCTCTGCCTCTGGCGGGGTAACAACTTTGTGCGTCAGGCGAAGTCCCTTGAGATTGTTTACGGAACCACATTTTCCCACTTTTCTGGCCTTTGGGGTAAGGCCTAGAAGGAGTAGAAAAACGGACTCCGACGGCAGAAAGAGTCTTGCCATCAGTCTCGCACCTAGTCAAGGTTTCTTTCACTTGAGGACCAAAGAGAGATGATCCATCAAACGGGGAGTTAGTGAAAGACGTCTTGAAGGGGTCCGCAAAACTGCATAGCCGCATCCAGGCATGCCTACGTAAGGCCACACCTGTCCCTGCGGCCCTACTCGCTCCATCAGCCGCATAAGAAAGGAGGAGCATGGAGGAGTTGGCTATGGAGTTAAGGGTAGCCAGCTGAGTGTTCATTTTATCTTGAAAACCCGCAGCTGTAGGGTCCTTCAACATGTCACTCGCTTTAATCAAGTCCCTTTGAAGACGAGTGAAATGGCACAGGTAGTTCAGCGAGCGCATAGTAAATGTCGCTGACGAGAACATCCGCTTCCCGTACCTGTCCATGGACCTAGATTCCTTGTTAGGTGGATGGACAGGTACTGAAGGATCAGCTAGTTCCTTCTTAGTGGCAGCAGCTACCACCATAGCATCCACAGAGACTCCTTTTGTCAAGAACTGTTTGTCTGCTGGTGCCGTTATGAATTTTGAGGGTCTCCTGGGAGTGGGGTCCACTGAATCAGGAGCCGTCCATGCATTTTTAGCTACCACCTGCATGAGGGGGTCAAAGGGGGGAGACACCCAGGAGGTGGAAGGACGAGAGCCAAACGCCTCAAGGTACACAGATTCATCCTCCGAAGGGTTGAGGGCTGGCCAATTTCCCCTCTGTTTGAGGATTTCGAGAATGTCTGCAAAAGAGACATCTTCAGAAGGGGAACGGGGGGAACCCTCGGAAACATCTAAATCTGTGTCAGATGTGATGGACTCAGGTGAGTCAATGTGTTTCCTCTTACACTTCCTCTTCTGAGGGGGCTCTTCTGCCAAATCAGGAGAGGCCTCAGAAGAGGATGAAATCCCCACAGGGGGTTCCTGAGGAGCTGGCTCTCTGCGGTCCGGGATGAGAGAGTGAGTCGACTTGACCTGAGGCACCGTAGAGGGAGGGCCGGACGGAGCCGACTGTGGAGTAGAGCCAGGCTCTAACACACTCCGCATGACCTCAAACGCACCCCTGTCAGGCAAAGCCAGAGGTCCCCGCTCTGAGAAGCTGAGAACCTCCCTCGGCACAGACAGTGATGGCTCCGAGGCCGATGTCGGAGCCGAACTCACCAGCGCCGAAGCTCCGAGAGGAAGAGCGGGGTCGGACAAGGGTCCGATGCCACTCACCCCCTCGGAGCAGACGAGGGAAGCTCGGCGCCGAGATTCTTCGAAAGAAGAAATCGGAGCAGACGACGGAGCCGAAGACATCTGTATCGGCTCCGACGCTACCACAGTCTCGGTTCCGAAACGCCCCGGCTCCGAGCTCAACGGAGTCGGAGGAGGAACATATTGATGGACAGGAGCAGGCATCGACTGATGAGTCGGGCTCTGAAGCATTTGGGCCAGTGCCTCGGACTTAAGAAGTCGACTCACTACCCTCTGAAGGTCATGATCCGACAGCCTCGATGACCTAGAGGAGTGAGATTTATGGCTCCATTCAGACAGCAGAGGAGATGCTGGAGCCGAATGAACGGAGCCAAGGGATGGTGACCTAGATCTCTTCCTAGATGTCGGCTCCGAAGGTCTGGTCGGAGCCGACAAGGAATTTACTACCTCGGCTCCAGCCGAGCCGAGGAACCACAGAAGCTGTAGACTCATCGGCTCCAGCCGGAGCCGATGCAGACATAGGTTTTGTAGCTTTAGGTCTCGGCTCAGAAGCTGGAGCCGAGGACCTAGAAGCCTTAGAGGGCTTCCCAGAGACAGAAAGGGAATCCTCAGGCTTAAGTAGACCCCTCAGGATCAACTTGTTCTTTCTTTCCTGCAGGACCCTGGGGCTGAAGCCATGGCATACAGCACAGGAGTCCTGCAGGTGCAAAGGCCCCAGGCAGTAGACACAAGAAGTGTGACCGTCTGTCAGAGACATTTTCTGACAGCACGCATCACACTTCTTGAAGCCTGAGACCTTTGTTTCTTTAGACATCCTAGACAAGAAAGTGTAATCACACACACCCAGTCAGACACACTGATTACACTAATCTTATTTTAAAACTCCAAAATAAAACAATTAACTAAAAGTTTTAATTAAGAGCAACACACAACCACTAGGGAATGGGGAAAGGCCAGAAGGCCCGAGAGAGAACTTTAAGTTCTTGTGGGAAAAAAACGGGATTTTCAGAAAAACAGGGGTAGAAATCCACTAAACTAAGGGAAAAGTAGTTAAACTTAACAAAATAGGGGTTTAAGTATTCTAATTTTTACAGAAATACACTTACCAACAAGCCGGTAGAAAACCAACACCTCGATCGCTGTAGCGGCAAACGAGATCTGAGGTAACTCTCGCCTAGCATTGTGGGATATAAGGGGAGCCTCGAGCCGGTGGAACCAACTCTCGAGCTTTTAGAGTGGCCGAGTCGGAGCAGAGGTCGGCTCCGAACCCATCCAGCAAGAATGAAGGCGAGATAGACAACTTAACATGTACAGTTTTGTACCTACCATGAATGTAGATGTTCGAGTGCTAATATAGCTGCAGTCATAACAGATGGGTTCTCCTGCCGTCAGGCGGGTCCTCGGCCAGCCGAATTCCAAAGTCTAGGTCCGGCGTCGGTTGTCGTCGCTTCTTCCCTGACATCAGTGTGACAGGGGTATAAAGGAACCAGCCGACGCCATTTTCTTCAGTTTTTCTTGCCCCAGATGTCAGGTGCCCCCAGAAGGAAGGCAATACATAAATTTGAGTAATCATGCAGTGCAATATAATCAAAGTACAGTAGTTGCAAGCAAATACATCATAAATGAATACCCCAATCAGGTTGTATGAGGATGTGTCAGCCTATAGGCATGTCCCAAGAGGGGAAGGAGGGAGGGAAACCTGGACTGCAGCTGTATTAGCACTCGAACATCTACATTTATGGTAGGTACAAAACTGTACTATGTTCATCGTGCATACAGCTGCAGTCATAACAGATGGATAGAATACCAAAGCTAAGAAAGGGGTGGTAGGCACTAGGTGGAATTAGTGGCAAAGCCTGCTCTAGATTTTGAGTATAATGGTAGGTTGTAGTGCTTTGAGAAGGTATGCACAGAACTCCAAGTGGCTGCTTCCAAAATATCCTTGGTAGGAACTCCTCTGAGGAATGCTGCAGAGGTGGCTGTGGCCCTGGTGGAATGAGTCCTAATGCCTGTAGGAACAGTTTTGCCATGAAAGGAATAGCAAAAGCGTATGCAGTGGGCTATCCATTTTGAGATTGTCTGTTTGGAAATTGGCTTCCCTTGAGCTCCTACTGCATAGGCCACAAAGAGCTGTTCTGATTTTCTGAAAGGCTTTGTTCTGTCCAAATAATAACGCAGTTGTCTGTGGATGTCCAAGGAATGTAGTACTCTCTCCCCTTTGTTTTGAGGATTAGGATAAAAAGTAGGTAAATGTATGGCCTGATTTAAAGCTACCCTGGATACCACTTTAGGCATAAAGGACGGGTTGGTTCGTAAGGAAACTCTGTCCTGATGGAAGATGATAAAAGGTTGGACGGCCATGAGAGCCTGTAGTTCTGAAACTCTACGAGCTGAGGTGATAGCCAGAAGGAAAGCTGTTTTTCAGGACAAATATTGCAAATCTGATGAGGCAGCTGGCTCAAAGGGAGGCAAGGTCAGTTTTTCCAGCATGAAATTAAGATCCCAAGCAGGTATTGGTCGTTTTCTTGGAGGCCTTAAATTCTTAGCCCCTCTGAGGAACTGCCTTAGGAGAGGGTGAGAGAATAAAGGTGGATCAGTGTTGTATTCTGCAGAAATGGCTGATGCATGGATTTTGATGGAGGAGAAAAAGTCCACTGCTTAGCAGTTCAGCCAAATATTGTAGTATTTGAGGTAAATTCAGTTTTCCAGGATCCTGGCCCTTTTTCTCATTCCAGACACCAAAACGTTTCCATTTTGCAGAGTAAGCTTTTCTAGTTGATGGCCTTCTGGCCTCCAAAATGACATCCTGCACCTCCTTGGAGAGTAGGGCCTGTTGTGATGCTAAGGAATCTTCCATGCGGCTAGATTGAGTGTTTTTAGCTGGCTGTGAAGAGTTTTGAAATTGTGCTGAGTCAGAAGAGGCATTAATGGCAGGGTCCATGGTGGGGAATGCGTCAAGCTCCTCAGGAGTGGATACCAGTGTTGCCTTGGCCAGTCCGGAGCAATGAGGATCATCTTTGGTCTGTCTGCTTTGGTCTTTAATAGAACTTTGGGCAGCAGAGGAAGAGGAGGGAAGGCATAAAATAGAAGTTATGTTCTTACCATAACGTTCCATGTTAGTTGTCTTCTTCTCGCCTTCTTTCTTGCTGGATGGGTTCGGAGCCGACCTCGGCTCCGACTCGGCCACTCTAAAAGCTCGAGAGTTGGTTCCACCGGCTCGAGGCTCCCCTTATATCCCACAATGCTAGGCGGTATTACCTCAGATGTCGTTTGTAAGCTAGGCCCAGCCAATAATAAATCCAGAACTACTGGAAAAGGGAACACCACCTCTATAAAAGGAGAGGAAGAAGGTGACCTGAAACCTGATGAAGGGATATATGCAAAGTATAGCATATACATATACAATAGAGGTGGAAGAAAGAGAGGTCACAATCAAACTCCTCTAGGTCTGTCCAGGCTAGGGGGAAGGAGGGTGGGACTTAAAGAAGAGAAGAAGACAACTAACATGGAACATTATGGGAAGAACATAACTTCTATATGTTAAGTTGTCTATCTCGCCTTCATTCTTGCTGGATGGGACCGCGTCCCTAGCACCTTGTCCCGGGTGGCCTATCGGAACAGACTCTTGAGAACAGTGGAACCAAAATTAGCTCTATGTCTAGAAGCTACATCCAACTTATAATGAGAAATGAAAGTGTGAGGAGTAGCCCATGTAGCTGCTGCACAAATGGTATCAATAGGCAGCCTGTCTTGGAAAGCTAAAGAGGTAGCCAAAGCCCTAGTCGAATGAGCCTTAGATTTGTTAGGCAACTTTTGGTGTCTAATTTCATACACAAAAGAAATCAGGGATGTTAGCCATCTGGATAATGATACCTTAGAAACTGCAAGGCCCTCTCTACCTTCTGCATAAGAAACAAACAACTGGTCAGTTTTTCTGATCCGTTTGGTCCTGTCCAAATAATATCTCAATTGACGATGAACATCTAGCCAATGCAATTTTTGTTCAGACCTGTTAGAAAAATTAGGAAAAAACACAGGGAGGTCTAGGTCTTGATTTAGATTTGCCACAGAGGCTACTTTAGGTAAGAAGGATGGATTGGTCCGTAAGGATACCCTATCCTTATGAAACAACAGATAGGGTGGTCGACTGCTGAGTGCATGAAGTTCTGAGACCCTTCTAGCTGAAGTAATGGCTACCAGAAATAGAGTCTTCCAGGATAGCAATTTCATTGAACAAGAAGCTGCAGGTTCAAAAGGGGGAAGAATCAAAGATGCGAGAACTAAATTAAGGCCCCAAGAAGGAGGAGGAGTTCTTATCAGAGGCTTAAGGAGAAAAACTCCCTTCAAGAACGCTTTGCAAAGCTTGTGGGACATGATGGCAGAATCTGAGATGCCCACATGAAAGTTGGATATAGCTGCCAATTGAACTTTAAGAGTAGAAGGAGATGAACCTGCATGAAAAAGTTCAGCTAGAAAATCCAGAACTGTTTGGATGGGAGCAGTAAACGGATCTAAGTCCCTTCCTTGAGCCCAATAGGCAAAACGTTTCCATTTACTCAGATAAATCTTCCGAGTGGAAGATTTATGGGAAGCTATCAAAATATCTCGAACAGAGTGAGATATTTGAGGAAGCCTGGCTAAGGTTGGAACTGGAGGAACCAAGCAGTGAGGTTCAGAGAGGGGAGGGAGCGATGTAACTGACCCGACTGATGGATCAAAAGATCTGGAACTAGGTCCAGATGCCAAGGTTGCTCCAACAGAAATTGATGTAGAAAGGGGAACCAAACCTGTCGAGGCCAGTAAGGAGCAATGAGGATCAACGAGGCCTTCTGAGCGATAGCTTTCTGTATCACTTGAGAGATTAGTGGGAAGGGAGGAAATGCATACAGAAGTCCCGGGCCAAACTTGGACTAGAGCGTCTCTGCTGGGCTGGCCTGGTAGGGAATAGGGTGAAATAATCTCTGCACTTGCTGTTTTGGGGAGTAGCAAAAAGGTCGCAGCAAGGCTGACCCCACTTGAGAAAAATTTTCTCCAAAATAGAATCTTTCAGAGACCACTCGTGAGGCATGAGGATAGCTCTGCTCAACTTGTCCGCGATAAGATTGGACCTCCCGGGGATGTGCGTTGCAATCAGAAACCGCTGAGAAGAAATCGCCCATTGCCACAGTCTGAGTGCTTCTCGACACAGGGTATAGGACCTGGTTCCGCCTTGTTTGTTGATATACCACACTACAGACATGTTGTCTGTCTTGATTGCTATCGTTCCCAAGGGAAGAGAGTCTTGAATGGCTTGCAACGCTAAAAGCACTGCTCTCATCTCTAGAACATTTATATGCAAGTGGCGTTCGTCTGGTTGCCATATGCCCTGGACTGTTCTGCCCTGATAATGCCCCCCCACCCCCACCCGATCAGGGAGGCGTCCATTGTCAGAGTAGCAACCGGAGGGGGAAGAACAAAGGGTCTTCCCAGGAAGAGCTGGGGGGAAGAAATCCACCAAAGAAGATGATTCTTGCATGCTTGCGTAATCATAATGGTGTGGGACATCAGAAGTTGTTGGTACGACCATTGTGTGAAGAGCATCCATTGAAGGATTCTCATGTGAAATCTGGCTAATAGAAGTAGAGGGATAGCAGCCGCCATAATCCCTAGTACTTTCAGAACTAATCTGACTTTGACTCTGTTGCTGTGGAAGAAAAGGGAGACCAGTTTGTATGTCTGCTATTCTTTGGTCTGTGAGCCTCAGACATGTTGACTGTGTCTAGATTTGCCTATGAAGGAAATAGTACGACAAGGCGACAAAACAGACTTTTCGCAATTTATTGAGATACCTAACTTTTGACAAATGCGAAAGGTGTAGTCTCTGGGTATTAGAAGGAGATGCTTGGTAGGAGCTGTGAGGAGCCAGTCGTCTAAGTATGGAAACACCTGGAATCCTTGACGTCTCAGGTGAGAAGCTACCACTGCCATGCATTTGGTAAACACCCGGGGGGCAGTGGTGAGTCCAAAGGGCAGGGCTCTGAACTGAAAGTGACTGGTTCCCAGCCTGAAGCGGAGGAATCTCCTGGAGCGTCTGTTCATTTTTATATGATAGTACGCATCCTGGAGGTCTATAGAGCACATCCAGTTTTCCTTTCCCAATAGGGGTAGGATGGATTGTAGCGTGACCATCCGAAATCTTGTTTTCTTGACAGACTTGTACAAGATACTGAGATCCAAAATGGGTCTCCAGTCCCCTGTTTTCTTTGGAACCAAAAAGAACTTGGAGTAGATTCCGGATCCTTGCTGGTCTGCTGGCAGTGGCTGAATGGCTCTTTTTGCAAGCAACTTTGAAATTTCCAACGCTGCTTGATCCCTTTGAGTGGGTGGAACATCTGGAAGTGATTTTTTTGATTGATTTGGAATACGAAGAAACGGAATGGAATAGCCTTCGGAAATGATGGACTGTACCCACTTGTCTTGAGTTAGGGATCGCCAGGCTTCTGGGTACAGTGACCATCTTCCCCCGACTGCCTCCGAAGGTGGACAGTCGGGCAACACCTCAGGGATGCTGGAAGGGCTTATCGGAAAAGGTTTCTCGATTGCTCTGGTTCTGCGGACCCCCCCTACCCCTAGGGCGACATCTACCATTGTTGTTCCCTCCTCTGCCTCTGGAGGGGAACCGACTCTGTGCGTCAGGCAAAGTCCCTTGAGATTGTTTGCGGAACCACATTTTCCCACTTTTCTGGCCTTTGGGGTAAGGCCTAGAAGGAGTAGAAAAACGGACTCCGACGGCAGAAAGAGTTTTGCCATCCGTCTCGCACCTCGTCAAGGTTTCTTTCACTTGAGGACCAAAGAGGGATGATCCATCAAACGGGGAATTAGTGAAAGACGTTTTAAAGGGGTCCGCAAAATTGCATAGCCGCATCCAGGCATGCCGGCGTAAGGCCACACCCGTCCCTGTGGCTCTGCTCGCTCCATCAGCCGCATATGAGAGGAGGCGCATGGAGGAGTTAGCTATAGAATTCAGGGTAGCCAGCTGAGCGTTCATCTTATCCTGAAAACCCGCAGCTGTAGGATCCTTTAACATATCACTCGCTTCCTTGATCAAGTCTCTTTGAAGACGAGTGAAATGACAGAGGTAGTTCAGCGAACGCATAGCAAAGGTTGCTGACGAAAACATCTGCTTCCCGTACCTGTCCATAGACCTAGACTCCTTGTTAGGAGGATGGACAGGCACCGAAGGATCAGCTAACTCCTTCTTAGTGGCGGCAGCTACCACCATAGCATCCACAGAAACTCCCTTAGTCAGAAATTGTTTATCTGCTGGCGCTGTGATAAACTTTGAAGGTCTCCTGGGGGTGGGGTCCACAGAGTCAGGAGCCGTCCAAGCCTTTTTAGCTACCACCTGCATGATGGGGTCAAAGGGGGGGGACACCCAGGAGGTGGAAGGGCGAGAGCCAAACGCCTCAAGATACACAGATTCATCCTCCGAAGGGTTAAGGGCTGGCCAATTTCCCCTCTGTTTCAGGATCTCTAGAATGTCTGCAAAGGAGACATCTTCAGAAGGGGAACGGGGGGAACCCTCGGAATCCTCTAAATCCGTATCAGAGGTGACAGACTCAGGTGAGTCTATGTGCTTCCTCTTGCACTTTCTCTTCCTAGGGGGCTCCCCTGCCAATTCAGGAGAGGCCTCGGAAGAGGATGAGATCCCCACAGGGGATTCTTGAGGAGCTGGCTCTCTGCAGTCTGGGATGAGGGAGTGAGCAGACATAACCTGAGGCACCGAAGAGGGAGGGACGGACGGAACAGACTGTGGAGTTGAACCGGGTTCCAACACACTCCGCATGACCTCGAAGGCACCCCTGTCAGGCAGAGCCAAAGGTCCCCGCTCCGAAAAGCTGAAAACCTCCCTCGGCACCGACAGCGATGGCTCCGAGGCCGATGTCGGAGCCGAACTAACAGCGCCGAGAGGGAGAGCGGGTCGGACAAGGGTCCGATGCCACTCACCCCTCGGAGCCGACGAGGGAAGTCCGCGCCGAGATTCTTCCAAGGAAGAAATCGGAGCGACGGACCGAAGACAATTGTATCGGTTCACGCTACCACAGTCTCGGTTCAACGCCTGCCCGAGCTCAAAGGAGTCGGAGGAGGAACATTTTGAGGGATAGGGTTAAGCATCGACTGATGAGTCGGGCTCTGAAGCATTTGGGCCAGTGCCTCGGACTTAAGAAGTCGACTCACTACCCTCTGAAGGTCATGATCCGAAAGCCTCGATGATCTAGAGGAGTGAGATCTATGGCTCCGTTCAGACAGCAAGGGAGATGCTGGAGCCGAATGAACGGAGCCAAGGGACGGTGACCTGGACCTCTTTCTAGATGTCAGTTCCGATGGTCTGATCGGAGCTGACTCAGAAATTTCCAATGCCTCGGCTCCAGCCGGAGCCGAGGAAACCACAGAATTAGCAGTTAGAGTCTCATCGGCTCCAGCCGGAGCCGATGTAGTAGGCTTCGAAGCCTTAGGCCTCAACTCAGAAGCTGGAGTCGAGGACCTAGGAGCCTTAGAGGGTTTACCCGAAGTAGCAGTAGGGGAACCCTCAGGCTTAAGCAAGCCCCTTAAGATGAGCTTGTTCTTTCTTTCCTGCAGGACTCTAGGGCTGAAGCCATGGCATACAGCACAAGAGTCCTGCAGGTGTAAAGGTCCCAGGCAGTACACAAAAGAAGTGTGTCCGTCTGTCAGAGACATTTTCTGACAGCACGAGTCACACTTCTTGAAGCCTGAGACCTTCGAATCCTTGGACATATCAAGGAACAAGTGTAACCACAAACAAACACACCGATTACACTATAAACCAAAAACAGAAACTTAAACTAAGTAATTAGCTGTTTACTGTTATAAGTCCCTACAAAAAACACACACACTCCAAGGGAATGGGAGGGCCCGAAGGCCTAAGGGAAGAACTATAAGTTCTTAAGGTAAAAAGTTAAAGAAAATTAGATTAAAGGGATAAAATACCTTATAGGTAAGGGGAAACTGAATGGAAAACTAAATAAAGGGGTTTCTAATCAACTTTTAAAACTAGTTCTTACACTAACCTGAAGCCGGTGAAGCAACACGTCTCGATAGCTGTAGCGGCAAACGAGATCTGAGGTAATACCACCTAGCATTGTGGGATATAAGGGGAGCCTCGAGCCGGTGGAACCAACTCTCAAGCTTTTAGAGTGGCCGAGTCGGAGCCGAGGTCGGCTCCGAACCCATCCAGCAAGAATGAAGGCGAGATAGACAACTTAACATCTGTCATTGATGTCCAACTGAAGGAAAGAGCGTCCACTCACCAGGCCTTTGGATGGAAGATCCTTGAGCAGAATTTTGACAATTGATGATTCTTGTGGGAGGCAAAGAGATCTATGTCTGGCCTTCCCCATTTTTGTATTATTTCTGTAAAAACTTTTGGATGCAATTTCCATTCGTGTGGATCTGTCATATTCCTGCTTAGGTTGTCTGCCAGCGTGTTTTCCTTGCCTGGCAAGTACTGTGCTTGTAGTTCCATCTGTAAGTCCATGGCCATGTTCCAAAGTGACATGGCCAGTCTGCATAGGGGATAAGAATGTGTTCCTCCCTGTTTATGTACCACAACTGTGGTGTTGTCCGTTCTTATCAATAGCTGACCTTGTTGTAGAAGGTCCTTGAAAGCTATAATAGCATTTTTTACTGCTAGCATTTCTTTTTGATTGATGTGAAGGTGCTTTTCTTTTTGGGATCATTTGCCCTGAATGCACTGGTCTGTCATGTGCGCCCCCCAGGCGTAGTCCGAGGCGTCTGTTGTGATGACTTGATTTGCTTGAGGCTTGCTGAATGGAAGACCTGTGTTTGTTTGACATGCTTGAGCCCACCACAGAAATTCCTTTTGCAGACATGGAATTAGTGGTATTATTGTTTCCAAACTGTGGCTGTGTTGAGACCATATGTTTTTCAGGTACCATTGTAGTTTTCTCATATGCAGCTTTGCACATGGGATTAGTAAGATGCAAGATGCCATGAATCCCAGAGCCTGCAGGATTTTCCTTGCAGTCAGCCTGGTGCAATTTGCCAGTGTTCTGAAGTATTGAATTAGTTGCCCCTGCTTCTCTGGCGTGAGGTAGGCCATCTGGGTGTTTGTGTCCAAATTGGCACCCAGGAAAATTATCTTCCGAGAGGGTATTAGCCTTGATTTCTCTGTTGACTGTGTATCCCAGAGAGTTTAATAACATTATTACATAAGCCAGATGTCTCAGAAGAATGTGCTTGCTGTCCTCTTGGATCAGGCAGTCATCCAAATAAGGGTATATTTGTATCCCTTGAAGTCTGCAGTAGGCAATTACTGATGCCAGGCATTTTGTGAATGGCTCATCTACTGCGCCCAGAGTAAAGGGCAATGCAGAGAATTGATAATGGGTTGAACCAGCAAGAAATCTGAGGTATCTTCTGCAATTTTGTCTGATTGGGACATGCAGGTATGCCTCCTTGAGGTCCAATGTTACCATCCAAGACTCCTTGCGCCCAGCATGGGAAGAAGTTGCTGTAGAGTGAGCATCTTGAATTTTGGTACGAGTAGAAATGTGTTTAGGATGGATAGATCCAAAATAGGTCTCCAATCTTTTCACTTCCTTGGCACCAGAAATAGCCTGGAATAAAAACATTGACCTTGTTCGTGTGTAGGTACCTCTTGAATAGCTTTCATGTTTATGAGATCTGAAATTTGCCTTTGTGCCTCTGCCCTTTGATTGTGTGGCAGGTTTGGCATGCCTCTCATTTTTGGAAGGGCATGAAAATGGAATTTGTAGCCTCTGTTTATAATGTCCAGGATCCATTTGTCCTTTGTGACAACATGCCAATTTTTTGAAAATAGTGCCAGCTTTCCTCCTAAGGGGGCTGCCATTTGAGACCTGGTTGGCATGCAAAGGGGAAAAGTCATTGGGTTTGCTTTCTGAAAGATTGCGAGTTGTCCTCACCACCTCTTTGTGTAGGAGCTTGCCATTGTCTGCCTCTATACGATCCTTGTGATTGCCCTCTGCCCTCGGGCCTGTATCTGCCTCTTTGGGGTCTGTCTGTGGCAGGAAAGGACCAGTTTTTGGAAGGCCAATTTCTACTAAAACGTGGGGGTTGAACCTACAGAAATTCTTTCACAGTTTGCATTGATTTAGCCTTTTCCTCCATTTTCCGTAATACTTCCTCAGCATTAGCCCCAAATAGTACATCCTTTTTGAAGAGGCGTCTAGTAATTTAGCTTTGACATGATCAGGCAAGGCTTGTTCCTTGAGCCAGGCATGCCTACGTATGACTGAGCCTGTAACAGCAGCTTTACATGAGGCCTCTAGAGCATCAAAACCACATTGTAAGGTATGTTTACCCACTTGTTCTGCACTATGCATCAAATCCTGCAACTCCTTCAATTCTGGTTGTTCAGGTTGTGACATTTTACTTTTCAATTGTGATAACAAAAACTGTTGGTATTTTAGCATATGAAACTGACAGTTTAAGGCCCTCATGGATAAGGTAGCAGAGGTATATACCTTTTTTCCCCACCTTTCTAAGGATCTGGAATCTCTCTCGGAAGGCAGTGGATTTTTGGCAATGGAGGCCTTAACTCCCTTGGGCCCCTGCGAGATGGTTTCTAGGTCAGCAGCATGGCTTTTGTATAGAAATTGGTGCGAGTCAGGAACCCTGTAGTACCTGTCAGGCTTAACTGGAGCTGGAGGTAGAGAGTCCGGGTTAAGGCAGGCCTCCGAGTAAACATCATCTAGGATGTCCATAGCAGGAGGTATAGCCAGAGGCCTGTGCTGGGGTAACAAAAGAAATTCCCTGAGCCTTTTCTTGGAATCTGAATAATCCTGGCCTTCCCAGTGGAAGTGTTCCCTTAAGGTATGCGAGGTTTCCCCAAAGGAGTAATCCTCAGGGGGGGGATACAGAAGGAATAGACTCCTCCGCATCAGAGTCTTCAAAAGGGGAGTAAGACTGTTCCTGATCATCAGAGTGTTCTGAAATAATGGAGCCCTGATCAGAGGAGGGGGAATCTTCCTCCACTCTGGGCCTTTTGTCCGGAGGGGGCTGAGAACCTCTGATTAGAGTAATTAAATCCTCAGCCATTTTAAGCATCTGTTTCTTAGGCATGGGGCCTGGAGATGGGCCCTGTGTAGCCGGTCTCTTAGAGTGCATGGTTGCTTTAGACTTGGTGAAAGCCTTGATGGAGAAAGAGGAGGAAGGTCTGAAGACACCTTGAGTGGAGGTGGACCTGTCCACATTCTGTGTTTCAACGCCAAGAGTGGCTGTATCTGTAGTCGGGGTGTGGGCCGAGGAGCCTGCGACCTCGGGTACAGGAGACACCACCAAAGATGTGTCGTCGCTAATCAGGGGCTGCGTAGGCACCTCGCTGAGAACCGGACCACGTGTAGTCGGCTTTGGCGTGGTGTCGGTAGAGGCCGCGGACCTCGAGTGTCGGTCCTTGTCTTTGCGTTTTTAGACAAAACCGGAGACGGAGTATCCGACGACATAGTATAGTTAAATGCTTTCCCAAAAAAAATGCTGGGTGAACTCCGCCCGACGCTTAATAGTGCGTTTGTTGAATGTAGCACAAAAGCGACAGACTGAGACGTCGTGGTCTGGACCTAAACAAGGAATACAGAGGGAATGGAAATCCTTGCGCGGTATTTGCTTCCCACAAGAAATACAATTATTAACTTTGTCTGACATCGGTCTGAGGCAAGAAAAGTTTCCCCAACGGGGTACTTAGCTTTTAAGAAGACTTCGGTTTCCAAATTTTCGTAATCTCAGGAGCTGGCTGACCGGCACTTGCGAACTGCTTCTGCTTCGGGCACCGTGCGGCAAGAAAGACTGAAGAAAATGGCGTCGGCTGGTTCCTTTATACCCCTGTCGCACTGACGTCAGGAAAGAAGCAACGACAACCGACGCCAGACCTAGACTTTGGAATTCGGCCGACCGAGGACCCGCCTGACGGCAGGAGAACCCATCTGTTATGACTGCAGCTGTATGCACGATGAACATTGGCAGAGGCATGGATCTTAATTGATGAGAAGGATAGGCCTTTGTCCAGCATCTCAAGTTAGGTATTGTAAAATCTGAGGAATATTTGGAGCAAGCGGGTCAATTCCTTGTGCCCGATTCCAAGCACAGAATCTCTTCCATTTTTCTGCATAAGATTTCCTGGTGCTGGGCCCTCCTGGCTTCCAAAATGACATCCATAACTGCTTTAGAGAGAGGTGTGTTGTGAGTGGTTATACTATTCGCCATGCAGCCAGATTTAAGGTTCTGAGTTGGCTGTGCAGGATCTGATTGTTTTGTTGGGTCAGAAGATAAGGAATTAAGTCCAAGCTGGGCCTTGAGACAAGCTCTTTAGGATTGGGTACCAGTGCTGGCGTGGCCAGTCTGGGGCAATCAGAATCATTTTTGGCTTCTCTTGTCTGACCTTTAGGAGTACCTTGGGGAGGAGAGGCAGTGGAGGAAAGGCATAAACTGTCAGGGTTTTCCAGCTGAATGATAGAGCATCCACCTTCCATGCTTGTGTGTGATAAGTCCTTGTGCAGAATCTCTGTAGTTGGCAGTTGTGAGGGGAGGCAAATAGATCTATGTCTGGGCATCCCCATTTCCTTGTTATCATGCTGAAGACTTGTGGATCTAGTTTTCACTCGTGAGGGTCCATGAGGTTTCTGCTTAGTTCATCTACTGGAGTATTTGTCTTTCCTGGCAGGAATTGTGCTTGCACAATTGATGTACGTAATTTGTTTACAGCAATCCCGCAAGACACAGGGTTGGTATGGTTAGAGGACCAACTGGGATTAACAGGGATGTTTGACCAAGAACAAATTAATACCATGATCAGGCTAATGGAAGTAGCGTTGTATAATAATTTTGTGTTTTTTGAGGGGCATTATTTTAGGAAAATCAAGGAGTGGCTATGGGAGCTTCGTGTGCTCCCACATATGCCAATTATATTATGACATATTGGGAAGAGCATTTTTTATTCACCAGTGCATTTAATAAGTATATCAAATTGTATACACGCTTTTTGGATGATATATTTATTATTTGGGAGGGTGATTTGAATATTATGGAAGCCTTTATTGAGTACATTAATAATACGGTTTGGTTCTTAAATTTCACACATGAATTTAATACAGACACTATCACATATTTGGATGTTAGATTAACCTTGGATCAGATACAGGGTAAGTTAAAATCAAAAATTTATAGGAAGCCTACTTTTTCAAATTCTTATCTTCATTACTGTAGTTGGCATCCTGGCCACCAAAAGAAGGCTATTGTTAAGGGCCAGATGGTTAGGGCGGCCAGGATGGTCAGTGAAGAAAAATAATTTGTGGATGAATTATATTATATGGTTTCTATGTTTTTGAATAGAGGCTATCCGGAGGAATTATGTATGAATTTATTACATGAGGTAATAAAAAAGAGACAAAGTGGTTTTTATAAATGTATACTAGACTCTGATAGTGTAATAATAGATTTGGTAAAGCCTGGGTCTATTTTTGATACAGGGAATTCCCCTCTGATGTACATTTTAACTTATAATGATGAGTCAGACTACATCACAAGGGTGATATTAAAAAATTGGGAAATTTTGCAATTATAGGTTCATAGGTTCATAGGTTCATACTAGGCTATTTGCCCGAGGGCATTTACAAGCCTAGCCCATCGTTTTGTGGCTTACGCCACCCCTTTAGTATGGGGAACTATACCCATTATTTTGCTGTGCCTCTGTCGAGCAGTGACACTGAGGTAATCCCTGGGGTATATCTGCGATCTCCCATCCATTGGTCAAGATTTCTCTTGAACAAGGCCAGCGAGGTGCTCTGCCTCACATGTACCGGGATTTTGTTCCACAGCATAGGGAGTCTTTGGGTGATGAATCTATCCCTCCAGCATGTCCTATTAATAGCCGTGTCGAGGTTTAAGTCTCCCGCCCTTGTGGCTCTGATGGATCTAGATTTTTGGGGGTGAAGAATATTCATAAAATCTGGGTTTGACAGGGCTTTGTATGTTAGGAAAGGGTCACCTCTGAGCAAGCGGTGGCGACTGAATAGAGCTGGAGTTCTTTCAGTCGGGCAGCATAGGACAGATTTTTGAGACCCTTTATCCTTTTGGCGAGGAACTTTTGTGGCCTCTCCAGCTGCTGCAAGTGTCGGGTCAGATACATCCCGAATGGGGCATTGTACTCAATCATTGGTCTGATGAGTGATGAGTAAAGGGAGACTATGACCTCCCTTGATCTAGATGAGAATCCCTTCATGATAAGGTGGGCAATGTAGAAGGTCTTCCTAACTACTTTAGCTACATGGGTGTCGAATGACAGACTACCATCAACCTGGGTCCCCAGGTCCCTGATAACTTCTTCTGTGCTCAGTGGATTGCCACCTATTTGGTAGCTAGGGGTAACCTTGTTTTTCCCAAAGGGTATGACTATGCATTTTTTGGCATTTAACTTCAGGCCGTGGCTCTGGCACCAGTTATCCGTTTCTGTGAGACCCTTCTGAAGGATATCTGTGTCAGATGTGTTATCTACTATGGCGCCCAGTTTGCAGTCATCTGCAAACTTTGTCAGCCATAACCCTCCTGTGTTTGCTTGTACTTCGGAAAGGTAGATGCCAAACAAGAGTGGGCCCAGGACTGAGCCCTGTGGGACACCACTTGTGACAGGCTTTGAGTCTGACATGGCGCCAGCAACTCTGACCCTGTGGGATCCGTCACTCAGCCAGTTTGCAACCCATCTTGTGATGTATGGGTTAACATTTAAGCTGATGAGTTTTTCAATGATACCCGAGTGGGGTATTGTATCGAAGGCCTTAGCCAGATCGAGGTAGGCTGTATGGACTGCCTTTCCCTTGTCAATGGCTTTGGTGACTGTTTCGAAGAAGTCAACCAAGTTTAAAAGGCATGATCTGCCTTTGACAAAGCCAAACTGGGTTGGATCCAAAGTCTGCAAATTCCTATGTCTTTATTTATGAGGTCCATTATGATCCTCTCCATGGCTTTGCAGATAAGGCTTGTCAAGCTAATGGGCCGGTAATTTCCAGGGTCGGTGGAGGCACCGCCTTTGTGAAGTGGGACCACAGTTGCAGTGCGCCACTCCCTGGGTACGTATCCAGAGGTAAGACTTTGATTAAACAGCTGTCCTAGCTGTGGGTTTAATTCCTCATTGAGTTCGTGGAGCACACAGCCGGGACACCATCAGGTCCCATGGATGCTGTGTTTTTGCTTTGGAGAGAGCAGTTCTCACTTGGGCTGGAGATGTTTGGGGGCTGCAATCGTTTGGTATAGATATCTCTCCTTTCGGGAGGAGAAGTTTGCACTGAACCTGTCAGCCAGTATGTTGGCAATGTCTGTAGGATCAGTAATCTTCACATCATTTTGAACTAGTTCTGAGCATATCTGGGAGTTTCCTCCTAGGTTTCTAACATAGCTAAAGAAGGCCTTATGATTGTCTTTTGAGTCTTTAGCTATTTTTCTCTCGAAATTTGCTTTGGATGATTTTATGAGAGCTCTTAGTTTTTTACTTAGTGATCAAGGGTGTCTTACCTTTTAAGGATTTTGCTCTATCTTGTAGTAGCTTCCTCCTTTTATTGTAGAGTTTGTTTATGGCTGGGGTCCACCAGACTGGACGCTTGCCTTTGGTACTAAGAGTCTTTGTTTTGTTTGGGATTGCCTTATCCATGCAGTCCTGCAGGTGCTGGTAGAAGGTGTTTGTAAGTAATTCAGCGGCTTGAGTACTGTTTTCCGCCGGCTCGGGGGCCTTAAAGGAGACCACACTAGTCTTTAGAAGTGTGAAGTCGGCTTTTGAGAAGTTCTTTACTGTGGTCTTTTTTATTTCAGGTGGGGGTGGGATGAGGACCTCCAGCGTGATTAGTTTGTGATCTGATCTCACCAGTGATGGGTATACTTCCGGTGTTGAACATTGTGCTCCCATGTTCGTGATGATGAGATCAAGTATGTTATCTCCTCTTGTGGGGATGGTGACTAGTTGTTCCATGGCATTTGAGTTTATGAATTCCAGGAAATTTTGGGCTAGGGTGTTTGGGCTTGAGTAGTGTTCCCAGTCTATATTAGGGTAATTGAAGTCAACTAGTATGATGGTGTTTGGTGATACATTTATCCCCTCTAGTGTTTTCAGGAAGGCCATGTGAGGTTCCTGAGTTTGTGAGGGTGGCCTGTAACATGCTACAATTTGCAGAGCAGACTTGCCTATGGTTAATTGCACCTGGATGGTCTCCGATGCATCGTGCGTTGCCACCAGTCTTGAGGTGTGGGTGTCCTTGATGAATATGGATACCCCCCCTCCTTTCTTGGTATTGTCCGGATTTTAGGGCCGGAACGCATATGAGGTAAAACCTGATAGCGCTGGGGTGCTCTCAGGAGCCTTGAACCAGGTTTCTGTCACAGCACAGACATCGATGTTCTCCATACTGAGAAGGGCCTCGAGTGCGTGCATTTTGAGATTTAGACTTCTGGCATTGAGCAGCATTACCCTTAGTTTTTCCTTTTTGTGTTCTAGGGTGGTAGGTTTAGAATTTGAGCCTTGCCTAAAAAAGGCACTATGGGGGTGGCAAGAGCCTTTGCCAATATCCGGAATCCCAGGGGTGACAGGTGCAAGCCGTCCCTTGCGAAGCAGCGTGGCTTGTCCAGCATGTCATCCCAGGCAGACAGATACTGGATCCCCTTTGAATGACACCAGTGTTTAAGCCAATTGTTAAAGCTGAGCATCTTATCTCTGTATTGTGGCATCACTCTTGGTGAAGGTAGGATACTGCTCAAAGTCAGGGTCATACCTGCCTGGGCTACATAATCAGAGAGCTCCTCAATGTCTCTTTTCATGTAGTCCAAGGAGGTACGTCTCAGGTCGTTTACACCAGCGTGGACAATGACTGAGTCATATTTGTACTTGCTGTTGAGAGACCTGAGTGCTTGCGTTATGTGGCGGATTCTAGCGCCCGACAGGCAGCTTACTGTGACCTTCTCCTTACTCAGTCTGGTGAGCGGGACGTCAGTGTGCCTGACTATGGAGTCACCAATGACTAGTGTGTCTGGCATTGTGTTTGGCCTTAAGGGCTGTGACTGTTTGACACTCTGACTGAGGTCTATGTGTTGCAGGTGTTGTGTTCTGAGGTGGTGGTTGTTTGGGTGTCTGCTTTGGTGGCCTCTGCTGTTTTGGTAGATTTTTGATCAGAGCCTCCGAGTATGTCTTTGTGTGTTTATGTGTATGATTTGAGGTTGTAATGGTGCTATGTGAGACTGGGTCTATAGTGTGTGTGGTAACCTTCTCCTCCTGACTGGTCTTGCCAGTCCTGTGTTGAGAGAGCTCAGCCTCCAGTTTGGCCGTATAGTTGCATCTCTCGCATGTATTTGTGTTTTGTGGGAGGAGGAGAGGGTTGTCTGTGTACATGAGGCAATTGTAACATTGCCTCAGTATTCCCAGGTTCACCAGCTGAGCAGGAGAGGACACTAGCAACTGATCCCTCGACATGCTAGAAGGATAGACAAAAACTTTAAAAAAGATTCAGGGGACGTGGGTGACCGAGAAATGGGGGGTTACCTTTTTGGGGTACTATCTATGACAAGAGTGCCGTATCAAGGTAATAAGTACTGTAGGAGCAAGTGCTAGGTTTAACAGATAGAGAATAGTCTACTTGGAGTCAAGTGGAGATGATCTTTTTAGTTATAGGATACGCTGATTAGATCAGTAGTATAGTTCGAGGAAGGTAGTTTTAAGGGAAAATTTGAAGAGTGGACTTTAGGTAGCCCGAATAGTTTAAACCTGCCTAACCGGCGCTGCCCTAGTGTGCAACAGTGGCAGCTCCGCGCTAACGCGCGTTTACCGCGTTTTATACCAGGGGGCTGGAAAAAGCTAGAAACTGGCCCAAAACGACCAATAAACTACTAGTTACTGGCTGAAACCTCACAAAACTGGACAAAAGGCAGCTCAATGCTTCCCACTCCCACTGGTAAGCAAGGTAACTTCCTCTCCCCCAAATAAGGCAAGGAAACAGTACACAGGAACTACAACCAAAGCCCAGGAATCAGCAACTCTGAAACTGGACTAAACTAGTAAAGCAGGAAAAACAAGAGATATTTTTTCTTTTTTTTTTCACAAAACAGGCAGAAACAGGTACAGCAAACACTTATAAATGCTATGAATCAGCTACTACAGCTTACACAGAAGAATTTGCTACAAATACAGTCAAATAGTAACAAACAAGGATTCCAAGTGCAATATTAAGTTAAATGCAGTAAAACAGCTTCAATGTAACAGAAAGGCAGGCGAAATACAGTCGCTAGGTATTCAGATGTGGAAAGCAACAAAAATATACTTAGTATCAAGAAAAGTCGCTTATTCAGCTCTCTGCAGCCTGGATTACTCTGCTGGCCCACGTGGAGTCTGTGCTGAGTAGGTACAAGCTGAAAAACGCACGTTTACCACGTTTTATACCAGGGGGCTGGAAAAAGCTAGAAACTGGCCCAAAACGACCAATAAACTACTAGTTACTGGCTGAAACCTCACAAAACTGGACAAAAGGCAGCTCAATGCTTCCCACTCCCACTGGTAAGCAAGGTAACTTCCTCTCCCCCAAATAAGGCAAGGAAACAGTACACAGGAACTACAACCAAAGCCCAGGAATCAGCAACTCTGAAACTGGACTAAACTAGTAAAGTAGGAAAAACAAGAGATATTTTTTTCTTTCTTTCTTTTTTTTTTTTTCACAAAACAGGCAGAAACAGGCACAGCAAACACTTATAAATGCTATGAATCATCTAATACAGCTTACACAGAAGAATTTGCTACAAATACAGTCAAATAGTAACAAACAAGGATTCCAAGTGCAATATTAAGTTAAATGCAGTAAAAACAGCTTCAATGTAACAGAAAGGCAGGCGAAATACAGTCGCTAGGTATTCAGATGTGGAAAGCAACAAAAAATATACTTAGTATCAAGAAAAGTCGCTTATTCAGCTCTCTGCAGCCTGGATTACTCTGCTGGCCCACGTGGAGTCTGTGCTGAGTAGGTACAAGCTGAAAAACGCACGTTTACCGCATTTTATACCAGGGGGCTGGAAAAAGCTAGAAACTGGCTGTAGTAGCTGATTCATAGCATTTATAAGTGTTTGCTGTACCTGTTTCTGCCTGTTTTGTGAAAAAAAAAAAAGAAAAAAGAAAAAATATCTCTTGTTTTTCCTGCTTTACTAGTTTAGTCCAGTTTCAGAGTTGCTGATTCCTGGGCTTTGGTTGTAGTTCCTGTGTACTGTTTCCTTGCCTTATTTGGGGGAGAGGAAGTTACCTTGCTTACCAGTGGGAGTGGGAAGCATTGAGCTGCCTTTTGTCCAGTTTTGTGAGGTTTCAGCCAGTAACTAGTAGTTTATTGGTCGTTTTGGGCCAGTTTCTAGCTTTTTCCAGACATAAGATTTCCTGGTGCTGGGCCTCCTGGCCTCCAAAATGACATCCATAACTGCTTTAGAGAGAGATGTGTTGTGAGTGGTTATATTATTCGCCATGCAGCCAGATTTAAGGTTCTGAGTTGGCTGTGCAGGATACGATTGTTTTGTTGGGTCAGAAGATAAGGAATTTGAGGTAAAGTCCAAGCTGGGCCTTGAGACAAGCTCTTTAGGATTGGATACCAGTGCTGGCGTGGCCAGTCTGGGGCAATCAGAATCATTTTTGGCTTCTCTTGTCTGACCTTTAGGAGTACCTTGGGGAGGAGAGGCAGTGGAGGAAAGGCATAAACTGTCAGGGTTTTCCAGCTGAGTGATAGAGCATCCACCTTCCATGCTTGTGTGTGATAAGTCCTTGTGCAGAATCTCTGTAGTTGGCAGTTGTGAGGGGAGGCAAACAGATCTATGTCTGGGCATCCCCATTTCCTTGTTATCATGCTGAAGACTTGTGGATCTAGTTTCCACTCGTGAGGGTCCATGAGGTTTCTGCTTAGTTAGTCTACCAGAGTATTTGTCTTTCCTGGCAGGAATTGTGCTTGCAGATGCACTTGAAAGGTCAATGCTGTGTTCCACAAAGTCATGGCTTGCCTGCAGGGTGTGGGTAGGAATGTGTGCCCCCTTGCTTGTTTATGTACCATATGACTGTAGTATTGTCCGTCTTTAGCAATTGTTGTCCTGGATGGAGTAGATCCTTGACAGCTGTCAGGGCATTCTGTACAGCTAGCATCTCTTTCTGATTGATATGAAGATGCATTTGGGTTGCGGGCCACATGCCCTGAATACATTTTCCTGTCATGTGCGACTCCCAGGCATAATCCGATGCATCTGTTGTTAGTTTCTGCCTGGCTGTGGGTAAAGTGAATGGCTGTCCCTTGTTGTAGTGACAGGCCAGTGCCCACCATTGAAACTCCTGTTGCAGGCAGGGGATGAGAGTAATGGTTTCCAGGCTGTGGCAATGTTGAGTCCAAACACTTTTTAGATACCATTGTAGCTTCCTCATATGCAGTCTTGAATATGGAATTAGCAGAATGCAGGATGCCATGAAGCCCAAAGCCTGCAGAATTCTTCTTGCAGGTAACTGGGTTTTTGTTGCCATCATTTGGAAGTAATGAGTCAGTTGCCTGTGTTTGTCTGGCATGAGATAAGCCATCTGGGCAGTTGTATTTAAGCTTGCACCCAGGAATATTATCTCTTGAGAGGGGCACTAGTTTTTATTTATTTTCGTTTACTGTGTACCCCAGGCAAATTAGTAATCTTTTTACAAACGCCAGATGCTTTATAATGTCCTTGCTCTCTGCTTGAATAAGGCAGTCGTCCAAGTAGGGATATATTTGAATTCCTCTTTGTCTGCAAAATGCAATTTCTGGTGCCAGGCATTTTGTGAAGACCCTGGGCACAGTAGACAAGCCAAAGGGCAGTGCAGAGAATTGGTAGTGCATTGAGCCAGCTATGAATCTGAGGTATCTTCTACAAGATTGTCTGATTGGGACATGCAGGTATGCCTCTTTGAGGTCCAAAGTTACGAGCCAAGCCTTCTTGCCCAGCATGGGCAGAAGTTGCTGCATTGTCAGCATTTTGAATTTTGGAACGTCCAGAAAAGTATTTAGAATAGACTGGTCCAGTATTGGTCTGCAGGCTTTGTCCTTTCTGGGTACCAAGAAAAGTCTTGAGTAAAATCCTTGCCCCTGCTCTTGCTGTGGTACTCTTTGAATAGCCCTCATGACCATGAGAGATGAAATTTGCTTTTGTGCCTCTGCCCATTGATTTTGTGGCAGGTCTGGCATACCTTTTGCCTTTGGGAGTGTGTGAAAGTGGAACCTGTAACCCTGAGAAACAATATTCAGTACCCAGTTGTCCTGGGTGATCATGTGCCAATTTTGTGAGAAAAGTGCTAGCTTTACCCTTAAGGGTGCTGCCAAAAGGTAAGTGCTTGGCATTGGGAAGTCATTGGGACTGGTTCCTATATGGTTGTGATTGTCTTCTCCGCTTTCAGAGGCAGAAGCACCCCATTGTTTAGGCCTGTATGAGCCTTGGGGCTGACATCTGCCTCTAGGGCGTCTGTATCTGCCTCTTTGTGGCCTGTCTGACACTGGAAAGGAACAATTCTTATAAGGCCAGTTCCTGCTAAATCTGGGTGGCTGAAACTGTAAGAAATCCTTTACTGTCTGCATAGATTTCGCTTTATCCTCCATTTTCTTTAACACCTCTTCTGCCTTAACACCAAACAAAGTATCATGCTGTAATGGAGCATCCAATAATTTTGCTTTAACATGATCAGGCAGACTCGGTTCCTTTAACCAAGCATGCCTTTGAATGACAGAGCCTGTAACTGCGGCCCTGCAAGAAGCCTCTAGTGAATCAAAACCACATTGCAAAGTATGCTTTCCCACTTGTTCAGCTGCATACAATAAATCCTGCATTTCCTCGTTTTCGGGACATTCAGAGTTTGTCAGCAGTTTCTGTTTTAGCAGAGACATTAGGTATTGCTGATATTTAAGCATGTGAAACTGGCAGTTTAAAGCCCTTACAGCTAAAGTAGCAGAGGTGTAAACTTTTTTCCCCCCATCTGTCCATTGCTCTAGAATCCCCATCAGAGGGAACAGGGTTTTTTGCAATGGAAGCCTTGACCCCTTTGGGACCCTGAGAAAGTGTTTCTGGGTCAGCAGCAGGGTTTTTAAAGAAATTTATGTGAATCTGGAACCCTGTAGTAACTATCTGGCTTAACTGGTGCAGGGGGTAAAGAATCTGGAGACAGACTGGACTCAGAAAATACATCTACAATGTCTAGCACAGGAGGAATAGCAAGAGGTCTGTGTTGAGGCAATAAAAGAAAGTCTCTGAGCCTTTTCTTGGATTCTGAATAATCTTGGCTCTCCCAGTGGAAATGCTCCTCCATGGTGTGCAGGGTTTCCCCAAAAGAATAGTCCTCAGGAGGAGAGGCTGAAGGGATAGATTCTTCAGCATCAGAATCCTCATAGGGAGGAAGAGAATATCCCTGTTCTGAAGAGTAATCAGATGGAATAGAAACCTGATCAGAGGAATCATAGTCAGTGTCTTGCCTAGGCCTTTTATCAGGAGGGGGACGGGAACTCCTGATCAAAGTAATTAGGTCCCAAGCCATTTTAAGCATTTGTTTCTTAGGCATGGAAGACTGTCCAGTAGAGTGCTGTACTTGTCTCTTTGTCTTTAAAGGTGTTTTAGACTTTGTCTTGGTTGCTGAAGTGGTCTTGATAGAAAGCTGTGTAGGTCTGAAAACACCCTCAGAAGCAGATGCCTGCTCAGCGGCTCCGGACCCATCTGAGGGAGTAGTTTCTGTAGGCCCAATACCTCGAGTTTCCAGAGGCCTAGTTGTCTCCACATGGGAGTCAGAGGCGGCCTGTGGCTCTGAGGTAACGGGTGTCAGGGGCCGCGAAAGCGCCTCACTGAGAACCGGCGACTGGCCTGGAAAAGGCTTCGTCGCCGATTTTGGACCTCAGATGCCGGTCCTTTTCTTTGCGCTTTTTATGAACTCCGGTCGTTGGCTGTTCCGACGGCATTATGTAGTTAAACCTTCGGCCAAAGTAATGGAAAGCAAAATCGTACCAACGCTTAATAGTGCGTTGGTTAAATCTAGCACAAAACCGACAACTAGCAACGTCGTGGTCACGGCCTAGGCAAAGAATACAGTTAGAATGAAAATCCTTAGGAGGTATTTGCTTCCCAAAAGAAATACAATTGTTAACTTTTACTGACATCGGTCTGGAGCAAGAAAAAGTTTCCCCAACAGGGTACTTAGCTTTACTGAAGACTTTGGATCTGAAATTCAATTTCGAAAATCTCAGGAGTCAGCCAACCGGCACTTGCGAACTGCTTTTGCTTTGGGCACCGCGCGGCAAGAAAGACTGAAGAAAATGGCGTCGGCTGCATATTGTATACCCCTGGCGCACTGACGTCAGGGATGAGGATGGGTGTTTAAACGTGAGCCCATTTTAGAGTTTCACTGTTTGGCTTCTGAAGAAGTTTAGTATTCACTTGTCGAAAAGTGCATGTTACTGAACGCACTTCAGGTTTTATTCAATAAAAGACAGCTATCACAGCAACTTCGTTGAGAGCATCCTGTTTTCTACAGTTTTGGTCAGGGATGAGGAGACAGCAACAGACGCCGGACCAGGACTTTGGAATTCAGGCAGACTGCGGGTAGCCTGCCAGCAGGATAACCTAAGTGTAATGACTGCAACAGTGAAACACTATGAACATCCTCCAAAGCTGCCTTCTCCTCTCTAGGAACTGGCACCAGTATCCAAAACTATACCAAATTACTATACAAACATTTATATAGATGCATGGGATCAGGAATACCTGACAGGACTAAATTATCTTCCGCAAGGAAGAATAAACCTGTCTGGTGGACACCTGCAATAAATAAACTCTATAACAAAAGAAACAAATTGTTGTCCAGAACCAAGAAGGAGCAGGTGCCCAACTGGAAGCAATCTCTCCTTAGACTAAACAAGCAAATAAGAGCACTAGTGAAGTCCTCCAAAGCAAACTGGGTCCAAATTGGCCACATCTACTAGAGACAATCATAAGGCCTTCTTCACATATCTCCATAATCTCAACGGTAGCACCCAGCTCTGTTCAAAACTGGCAGTCAAGGACACCACATATACAAATGCTGTAGATACAGCAAACTTGCTGGCTGATAGATTCAGTGAAAATTTCACCCCTCTTGTCCCCCCCTCCCCCAATCAGTAAATCAGGACATTCCCAGTACCTACCCCCTTCCCCCTTATATCTACGGATCAGCTCATCACTGCTCTCTCAAAGATAAAAAATACAGCCTCCATGGGACCCGATAATATCCCAGGCTCCATCCTACATGAAATCAGGCAGGAATTGTAGCACCATTAGGCTCCCTATTCAACCAAAGCCTGAGTACCAGCTTTGCCCCAGCTGAGTGGAGGACACAAAGTGCAGCATCCACTGATACAGGAAATTATAGACCCATCAGCCTAACTAGCCTGATCTGCAAAAGCCAGGGAATGGATTATCATGAACCTCATTAACAAGGACACTGGCAACCTCCAAACACTCTATCCCATCAGTTTGGCTTCATGAAGGGGAGGACATGTCTGTTAAATTTGGTCGACTTTTTTGAGACAGTCATCAAAGCAATAGACAAGGGGAAGACAGTGCACACCGCCTACCTTGACCTGGCCAAAGCCTTCAACACTATTCCCCACTCAGGCATAACAGAAACTCTCTCAACTAGGCATCAATCCGTATGTTACCAGATGGGAAGCTACATGGCTCGGTGATAAAACCCACCTAGTCAAAACAGGGAAAGCCACCTCAAGTAGTAGACCCATATCAAGTGGCGTGCCCCAGGGTTCAATCTTGGGCCTCTGTTACTTGGGAAGAGTGACGTCGCCACAAATTATCACATTAATAATGTCCTAAGCACACAGTCAGTCATGAGGGATTTGGGCACCCAGATTGATAACCTGACTTTTGACCACCATGTTGCTTCCATTGTACGGAAAGCATTCTACATGGCCCACTTCTTAAGTAAAGGCATCTCATCCAGGGACAAGGAGGTCATAACATCCCCATATTCTTCCCTTAGAAGGCCTATTATTGAGTAGAACGTCCCATTTGGCATGTACCTCTCCAAGCACATGCAGCAGCTAGAGAGACCACAAGGTTCCCTTACCAGGAGAATCCAGGGCCTCAAAAATTTATCATACACAGGTAGGCTAAAAGGCCTATCCCTCTACTCTGTTTACAGACTCCTCAGAGGTGACCTCTATCTGTCATACAAGGCAATCTCAGACCCCTTCTTGATGGGACTGCTGCATATCCGCAAGTCAAGCTCCACTCGAGTAACCCGCATAGACGGCCTCAACCTGGTCTGTGACATCAATAGGACTTGTTGGCGGGACAGATTTGTGTCCC
Source organism: Protopterus annectens (assembly GCF_019279795.1). Taxonomy (NCBI): domain Eukaryota; kingdom Metazoa; phylum Chordata; order Ceratodontiformes; family Protopteridae; genus Protopterus; species Protopterus annectens. The sequence continues at coordinate 931,890,428 of NC_056737.1, forward strand.
AGAAACTCCCCCATCTGTGGAATAGACTCCCTCTTCACTCCTTTTTAAGCACAACTTGGATAACTGGATGGGAAATAGAAAATACATATCTGGGATTCCACCAGTGTCCCTGCTGGACAAGGGCATCAGGTGCTGATTTATTTACACATGAGCTAAACTTTTGGCTAGGCTTATAAGGGCCTAAGGGCCAATAGCCTAGTAACTTCCTATGATACTTCCATAATCTCCCAAAAGATAGAGATTTCCTTGCTCTTATAATGCAGCCATAGCCTAAACTTTCCAGACAGAGTTTGGCTGCTGCAGACAGGTGGCATTACAAAAGGAACACCATGAAGAATGGCATCAACATTCAACTTCTTTGGCAAAGGTATGCAATAAAGGTTCATGTAGTTGTTGCACAAAAGTCATCCACAGATTTTTGAAACAAGCAAAAGTAGATACTGATATTACAGAATGAGCAGCATGTTTAATCCATAAAGATTTCTGACTACATGTATTGCAGTACAGAATTCAAATGGATAGCCACTTGGATAGTGGAACCTTGATGAGGTTAAGTCTCAGATTTCTTCTTTAAAACAAGAGGCTTTGTTTGACCCTGCTGCTACTCAGGTTCTCAAACAGTTTGATGACAGTGGGATTCAGGGAGTTACCAAGAATTTTCAGACAAATTAATCCCTGCCATCTTCTGGCAAACAGTGAACAAAAGGGAGAGGAAAGGAGGGGGAAATGGAAAATAAGAGGGGGGAGAGGGAGAGAGAGACACACACACACACACACACACACACACTATGCCTTCAGAACAATTTTGTCAGTATTCTCCCCACACAACCCCTCTGTCCTTAAAGGGTCAAGTCTGTCCCACAGACAGACTTCTCAGTCTTTCCTTCTGGAAACAGACTGCTTCACATTCTTGGATATTAACACTGGTTCAGGAGGGTTACAGCTGGCACTGGATACACATATTTCAGGGAATTCCTCCATATTCTCTGAAGCAAGCAGGGTTTTCCCTCAGGTTCTTAAACACACACTTACCTTTGGAGCCATACTACCAGTGTCTTTAAACCAAAGAGACAAAAGCCTACTTCAGAACGTTTCTGGTTTCAAGGAATAACCTTGCCTGGAGACCAGTTTTACCACTTTACTTTCTCAAGCGGTTTGCGAAAGTACTAAAATTAAAAATGTTGACCTTTTGGAGGAGGGGGAAGAAGAAAAAAAAAAAAAAAAAAAAAAAAAAAGAAGAGTACCATCCAAGCTATTTGCAAGGAAGACTGGAAAGCCTCCAGGGATGTGTGGTCAGTTGGTAAATATCCACTGTTGCTTCATTTCTAGGAGTTCAAAAATTTGGGGTATTCAGAAGAGGGACTGGGGAATGTCAGCCCTTAGTCTAGATCAGTACCTAGGGTAGTAGACTCTGTTGGAGAGTCTATGTGCCTAATATTACATGTTCTCTTCCTTGGGAGGCTCACAGTACAAATTGCCCAAGCACTCAGGGAAGACTCTCTCCTAGATCTTCAAGGTATCAAGAGGCTTTTTTGTATGTGGTCACAGGGTTAATGGTATCACCTCAAGGCTACCAGCTGAATAGTGTGCAAAGGCAGGACTGCAGTAGAAGGTGCGTGTTCCAAGGCCACAAACCTAGGTTTCCTTGGGACTGACTCTTCCATTTTGGAAACTGAACTAATGTTCAAGTCAGCACAGAAGGTGACTCCAAAGCAACACGGAGATCCATCTGTACTTGGACCAACTCCAACTCGGGCTACAACATACAGGAATCCAACACTGACTACACTGAAACCATGAACAGCCAAAGAGGTTGGTGCCAATCTCACAGCCTACGACTTCAGACTTAGTGACTCTCTGCATCAGCAATGTTGGCAATAAGGTCATGAGTGCGAAAAGAATAAACATAAATTGAAAAAGGCACTGGCAGTTATCAATGGAAACAGCATGGGATCCTTAAACTGCTCCAAAACTCCCCAGTGCAGAGAAGAGATGAGCACTGGAGCACATGCAGAGGAGGGATCCCATTTGGCCACAGAAGAATAAGAGGGTGCCAAGATGGTATCAAGTTCCAAATGGGACTTGATCAATGCAGTCCTCATTTTTTCCTAGACTATACCAGCAGAAGGGCTTTGCACCAATACAGAATATCTTATGGAATGGGCAGACAATCCTAGAATGAAGAAATTTTGAGGAGACCTGCTTTGAGAAGAGGCTCCCAAATTTCTTCTTTGGAGCAGACTCTGGCAATGCTGTTTGGGACAACAGCACCCAGTGGGTAATATGGTAACAGGCACCAAAGGTGTTCTCTAGGGACCTGAATCATTCCTAGCAGAAGATACTAACCTAGGAATCTTCAAAGGATAATAACCAAAACTAAGATGCCATGGAGCTACATGGAATGCAAAAACATCACAAAACGCTCCAGTAACCAGGACGATGTGTGAAGGCTGCCAGCCTAGCCAGATAGAATTTTGTAGATATTTCTGTCATTTGTAAATATTAATGTAAGCCACAGGCTTGTTCCCTTAAATGTGAAAAAGACTGCAATGGATATTGAACTGCAAAAATGTAACAGTGCACTCTGCTGCAACAAAGCTACAAGTCAATTCTTTGAAAAATTTGGGGCCGATACGTCTAGAGGGGGGCATCCTGCCTATTGTTTTAAGACCAGAGTTAATGGCCAGAATTTGCACATATAAATGTCCTTTATTGCCCTGGTTTCTGACCAGGTGTAAAGAATGTAAATGTAGTAAATGTAGTTTCTGTTAATCTGGGAACACCAGAGAAGTGTGAAGAATGATGTCATGTGAAGCAGCTCCATGTTATCAATTTAAAAAGAGAGAATCAGAGAGCTCAGAGCATTTCGTCTTGAGAACATCCATCACCGGCACTGCTTTGCTCTACATGCAAGTTATTTAGACCTGTGTTCTCTTAGACATAGCTAGGAAATAGAAAGATTAGACTAACTTTTTCTGTGATGTCAGAACTTTTCTACCGTATTATTTTAAGTATTTCTCTGTGATCTCTGAACTCTTGACTGGCACTGTGTAGTAAAAAGTATTGTCTTGTGTTTTTTTATTTACTATTAAATGTGGCTGTTTTATGTAGAGTTAATTTAAGTTCTAGAGTACATTGCATGTATATAGTGATACTGTACCAAGTCACTCTAATAAGCCTCGACTGTTTAGTCACACTTACCATTTGGATAATAATATTGCACAATAATAATTGGACACCCTTTCAGAAAGGCCTTTGAGTAGCTGATAATAGCGGGTGGAGGCAGCTGATACTACCCTTTAGACTGGGCAGAAAAGGGGCACAGTTGGAAAACCTGTGCCAGCCTTCCCCAGGAGTGTCTGTGTGGTTGTATAAACTCTTACCTCAAAGTGTGTGTGTGTGTGTGTGTGTGTGTGTGTGTGGCTACTTGGGCAGGGACATGAAGCACTTTTTGGACAGAGAGGGTGCTGGAGGTTTTAGCTTGCCCACTAGGCTGAGATTTGGACCCTACAGCTGTGCCAGTGGGGAATCTTATTGGGGACATGGAGAGAACGGGAGAAACCAGCCCTTACTTTACTGTGTGCATATTTATTATCCTTTCCCTATACGGACGCCCCTTGCTGGTGTTAGTGGTGAGGACTGAGGCTCCTTGATTGCTGGGCCAGTGCACAGGCATCACATGATGTACAAATAAATGCAATAAATGTTGTGGATCTTTTTACTTCTATCCCAAGACAAAGGTTTAAATTTACTCCGTGAAAGCCTGACATCTTGTTCATTCCTGTCAGCTCAGGATATACAACTTATGGAACTGATGGCCACAGTCATAGATAATAATTTTGGCTTTTTTGAAGAAGAGTTTTATAAACATGTTAAGGGGGTTGCAGCGGGGGCAGTTTGTGTCCTCATCTATTCCAACTTTATTTAAACACTACTACACATTTGAAATTTTCTTGTAATTACAATACCGAGGGGCACAAGTTACCTGGAATCATGAATGACCTCAAATAAGGGTTTTACTTTCTAAAATTTATAGAAAGCCCACTTTTAGTAATTCCTACTTCTATTTTAATAGTTTCCACCCAATGAGTTATAAGAAGAGTCTATTTAAAGGGCAAAATATCAGAGTGGCCTAAATGACTTCTAATAAAAAGGATTTGCAAGATGAGTTTGCGAAACTAGAAGCTGTTTTTAGAGAGAGGCTATGCCTTAGAAATAATTTAAAGGGATTATGGACGGGGTTTTTAATTAATAGGGACATAAATATAAATCCCTTCTTGAAACAGGTTTGGAAACCAATGTTGGCACTTTTCATAGTAGTGTTTCTATAGCACCAGCTTGGTTATCTTATGCATGTGCACTAGCTCTTGAATATGATTGAGCTAACAAAATTAAAACAGTTACTAAAAACAAATATTTTGAAAACTAATCCTTCCATATACAAACTTTTAGGGAATGATCCTAGTTTTGTGTTCAAGATGGCTTATAATTTTAAGGGATTATTTGAATATGGTAATAATGATAAAAAAATGGGGAGAACAAATGTACAGCTAGGAACTATTAGATGTGTAGCATGTAAACAATGCCCCTACATTTTAACCAAGGAAAATCTTGTCTTGGACAACAGAAAACAGAGTATGCTTAAAATTAGTTAAAGACAACTGTTAAACCACAGGGGTGATTTATACTGCAATATGCACAGGTTGCTCTAGTTTATACGTAGGTAAAAATGAATGGGCATTACATACAAGAATCTATGAACACTTATAGGACATTAGAACTGGCAATTTCAACAACACCTTATATAAGCAATCTATTGTATGTACAAAAATCAACATGTTTAAATTTGGTATTTTGGAGAAAATTGTAGTTAACCCGAGAGGTGATGAATGGGAATCCAAACCTGAATTCAAAGAATTATTGAAGCAATTAACACTGGATGCAATGAATTCACCTGGATTAAATGACATGGTCTCCATACTTCAAGTTTTGAAAGTGCTAGCAGCTAAATTATTTGCACATACCCATATAAACTTTTAATATTTTTATACATTTCTACATTACAGTATTGCATTCAACAGGAATACTTGATTTAATGCAATTATATTTATTGTATTTTATTCATGTAATAGTTTTATTAGAGTTTTTAATATACTTGTAATAGATCAATTACAGTTTAGATAAAATTAGAATTATTATATTGTCATAGTATTAAATGTACAATGACGAATTTGTGTTCTGTTTCTTTAAATTGAAACTACTTAAGTGACATACGACAATCTTTATTCTGATGACGTTTCTGGGTTACAAAATGAAAGTGCTTAATAATTCCTTATTACAACGTGGAAAATTAACACTGGCATTTTTTCTTAGTACATCTTCCCGGTTACTGGAGCATTTTGAGGTGTCACTTCATTTCACTTAGCTCCACGGCGTTTTGGTTACTGGTCTTGCACATGCCATTTGCACTTTGGTAAGTTTAATCTTCAAAGGAAGGTCCAAAACAAGCACCGCACTCTGTCATCTCTCTCAACTTTCGCTCTTCATTATTTTTTCTTTGGTGTTGTCAGAAAGAAAACCTTTCAGTATTAAATTCTCTGAGCTCTATTCTGTCCTCTGCGCACCATATACAATTCCAGGGTGTCTTAAGGTGGAATTCTGTGACATTCAGGCAACTTGAAAATCCAAGGGGGAAAAAAAAATGTTTAAAGCACTATATAAAGTGTGTGTGTGTGCGTGTGTGGGGGGGGGTTAGGCTTCACCCCCCCCCTACTTAAATATACCAACTGAGATCGCACTACAGTCATGAAAATGGCAAAGTAACGGAAGCGGACAAGTGATTTCTTTCCCAGGGAAAGAATTCGCTTATATGCCGTTTTGCTATTTTGCCCTTTTCTGCTTTCAAGTTCGATGAAGACGTATTCGAAAGAATGCGTTTGATCATTTACTAGGAACCCAAAACTCACTATGCCAAAGTACAGTCAAAACCAATAAATTCCAATTTTCAGATTTTTCTTTTTTTTTTTTTTAAAAACTAAACAGTGCTCCTGTAGTAGCAAATGTAGGAAAGGAAACATGGGAGAGCATTGCATCCCCTCCCCAACCGTGTGATGCTCTCATGGAAAGATCAGACCATAAACCAGTCTTGTTCGATATAATTACAAGACCAGACAACCATAAAGCTCAAGAGAATAAATCTGGGAGTAGCAGCCGAAGCCAGAACAGGAAAACTGACAAATGAAAAACTGTAGAGAAACTGCAAGGCTACTATCAGACTTTTAGTAAGAATGCAATTGGTGAGAACACAAAGGACTTCTCATTTCAAAAGGGTCAAGACTGGCATGTGACATGGAGATCATCAGTCTAGAGCATAAAAAAGCAGCAAAGCTATCAAGAGAGTCGGACCACAGGTGCATTATGAAGTGAGGAAGGAGTCTGAGCTTGTGGGAAATTCAGAAAGATGCCTAGAGGATATCTCCTACAAAAAATCAGTCTGAAACATGCAATATATGGATAGGATACTAGAGCTGTCCAAGTTGCACTTACCATAATAGTAAATGTTGGAATTTAATCACTGCTGTAGTACAGTTTGGCTATTTCTGCTGTGTCTTGCCTATGTCACAACCATCTAGTCCTCAAAAATCTTTACACTTCTCCCACGCATATACTCTGACCGTTGACTGGCTAGCTCCCTAGAAGGAAATACAGCAGACTACAGATTTCAGGACTTTCTTGCCCAAACAAAATGGGAAAATTTATTTATCCACAACTCACCAAAAGATATATAGCTTTTTAACCCAACTAACTACGTACACTTTCAGAAGAGGAATGGAAGGTAGATTTTGCTACTGCAGCAGACAGGAATTCGAACATTTACTGTAAGCGCTACTTACACAACTGTACTATGCTCAATATTCGCATTGCTGCAGCAGCCTTTGGCTATTTAGGATGACTACCAAAACTTATCCAACCTAGGAAGCTGGACCTGGAAAAGGAATCCAGAACATAATGCTTTGTAAAAGTATGAACAGAGGGCCGTGTAGATGCCTCTTTAGTGTTTCTAGAGTACACCCCAATCCAGTATGCCAGCAAAGAAAACAAGGCTCTATTACAATGTGCCTTAACACTGCCAGGAAATGTTTTACCATGGCGGGAATAACAAGAAAATATAAAGTAATGAACAACCAACTGGAACTGTCTGAAATCGGCACAGGCTGCCCTTTACAGTGCCATACAAGGAATTCCACAGCTTTACAGCTTTCCTGCATTTTGTATAAAAAAAAACTGAGCTGTCTATTGCTGATGTAAGTAATTGTACTGTATTACATTGTGTGTTAGTTATAGACAGTTTGTATGGTCTTGTTACACTTGGACTCCAAACCAGCTATTCTACATTAAGATTTTTTTCCTGCACCCTTGTGGCAGCAGTGTCCTGTTCTAACCTGTCTTGAGTTGAGGACTGCTGGTGGAAGGCTTACTGTGTGCTTTCCTGATGGGCAGTTTGCTTACAACTGTTTTTTTCTCTGTTTGTATTTAAGGCTTGTGTTCGCTCCATGCTGCTGTCTGCACAGTGTGGTTAGCAGTGCGCCAAAGCCTAGAAGCTCAGTTTTTCCCTAAACAGCTGTCAGTGAAACACTCTCAAGCTTTTCTTCTGCTTTAGGAGCAACTCAGTTGTGCACTGAGCAACACCGCTTTACTGATCAACCTTGGCCTACACAAAGTATAGGTCACTCATAGTCTCAGAGCTACCAGCGCAGCCCTCCCAAATTAACCCATTCCTTTCCCTAATAAAGCACACAGTAAGAACCTGCTATCATGGACAGACAGGTTCCCATCAACTCTCTGGCCAGCCTGATGGGCATGCACATCCTGAAGCAATGCAGCAATTGTCTCATGTACATTGACAACACTTACTTCTGAAACAAACACATTCTTTATGTAAGAGACGCAATGGCACTATGAAACTGGAGACAAGACTCTCACATATGGACAAACAGCATGCCAAACAGGTTGTTGGCACACACACACTTTCCATACTGAAAATAAGGACACGACACAAACCCACATATGCAAAGGTACTCGCTAGTAACTTACCAAAATATCAAGAGACCTCCCAAACGGAAACAACTTACAGACACAACAATGCAAAAAAACAACTACAACACGCATCAGTGTCTCAACAAATAAGGCTTAACACCACAAAACCTAATGTACTGGTCCATAGGGTACTCCATTGTGAGACACACTAATGTTCTCCTCACTAAGATGGTTAAGGAGCAGGTTAAGGTCAGCTGCCTGTCAGGTGCCAAGATCAGTCAACTCACTCAAGCACTCATGTCACTCAACCACAAGTACCAGTATGCCTCAATAACAGTCCAAGTGAAGGTGCATAATTTGAGATGTACCTCAATGAACTACATGACTGAGCTCTCAGACTGTGTGTCATAAGCAGGTATAAGCCTAGCCTTAAGCAGCATTTTACCTTCTCCATGGATGATGCCACAATTTAAACAAAAAATTACTAACTTTAACAATTGACTTAGCTTCTGGTGTCAGTCCAAGGGGATCCAATATCTGTCAGCCGGGAAGATATGGTCGACAGGCCACGTTGCTTTGCCAGAGATGATCTGCACCTGTCTCCCCTAGGCTTTTGGATACTGACAAAAGCATTAGCCACCCCTATTGTGTCTTTTTTAGGCAGCGTCAAAACAACAAACCTCCCAACAAAATTCTCTCTAGATAAACTAAACATACTGCTGCTTAAAGCTAGGAGTCTTAAGAAACTGCACTCCCTGGAAGAACTCCTCACTTTAGAAGATGCGGACATCTGTGCAGCCACTGAGATATGGTTCAAAGGCACAGAAAGCAGCCCAGCAGTGCAAAGCTGCAATACCTTCCATACGCTCAGACCACAAAGTGTACGTGAAAGAACCAAAGGAGGAGATGTATCTTCATTAAGTACACCTGGAGACTGGGGAAACAGTACTACTCTCCTGAGATACTCCATGTATAACTATAGGCAAAGCCAACTCTAGCACAGCATAGCTAGCTACAGGTCAACCATGATAAACCAGTAAAAACATACTGCATACCTGGACTTACGGGAGCCACTTACCATACAGAACAACACTTTACTCATGGGTGGCTAATTATCCTACCATCGACTGGGAAAAATACACGACCATAAACATGCTGCCTCAGAGGTTCTTGGACTTTGTCAATAGAAGTGCTCTGCAACAGCTAGTCAAGCAGACTCGCAAGAGGCTCAAATGTCCTGGACACAGTATTCATTAACATGGGAGAGCATTGCACCCCCTCCCCAACCGTGTGATGCCCTCATGGAAAGATCAGACCATAAACCAGTCTTGTTTGATATAATTACAAGACCAGACATCCCATCAAGCTCAAAAACACTTACGAATTTTTCAAAGACAAATTACCTTCTACTAAGTGATGGTATAAGAAGTTTCAAAGCCCCCTTGAACACAGATAACATGGCTTTTATGCAGAAAAACTATTTAACCATTTGTACAGAATCAGCTGTACCTGTCTGGATTAAAACAAAGTCTTGCTGAAAAAACAAGCCACCCTGGTGGACCCCTAGTATAAACATGATATGCAACAACAGAAAGAAGCTAATGTCCAAGAACAAGAGGGAATTGTCTCACCAGAAGAAGAAATCCCTTTCAAGCCTAAATAAACAAATTAAGAGATCTTCTCAAGTCATCCAAAGCTAATTATGAAGCAAAAAAAGCCTCCCTAGCTAAGGATAATCACAGTGCACTCTCTAACTATGCCCAAAATCTAAAAGGGAATACCCAGCAATATGCTGAACTGGTTGTGGATGCACCACACATACTCAACCAGAAGTAATAGCCAACCTGTAAGCTGACAGATTTGGAGCAAACTTCACCCCTCTGTCCCTTCCAGTCATCCACCAAAGTACAACTGCCACCATTCCTCAGCCTATCATCTCAAGAGAGCAGGTCACCTCTGAATTCTCCAAGGCCAAAAACATGGCATCAATGGGACCAGACAACATCCCAGGTTGCCTTTTTAAACAACTTAAAACATGGCGCAGAAGACCCACTTGGATCCCTGTTTAACCACAGTCTGAGAACTGGCTGTGTTTCAGGGGAATGGAGGACTGGAACAGTACCCCTCCACACAAAGGGGGCCCATCAACCAAACCTGGGAATTATAGGCTCTTAAGCTTGACTAGCCTCATCTGCAAGGCCACAGAAAGAATCATTATGAACCTTATTAACAAGGACATAGGTACTCTCCAAACTATGGACCCAGCCCAGTTTGGATTCGTTAAAGGCAGATCATGCTTGTTAAACCTGGTTGACTTCAAGAAAGTCACCAAGGCCCTGAATGACGGAAAGAGTGCATACTGCCTACTTTGACCTAGAAAAGGCATCTAGCAATTCCTCACTGAAGTATTATAGAGAAACTCTCCCAATTGGGAGTAACCCCTACATCACCAGATAGGTAGTCAACTGGCTCACCGACAGGACACACACTGTCAAAGTGGGTGACTTCAGCTCTAGCAAAAGACAAGTCTCCAGTGGCATACTGCAGGGTTCTGTGCTGGGCCCCTTACTGTTTGGAATTTATTTCTCAGAAGTCCAGGCAAACCTGGACGGCCTGCGGCTGACAAAGTTCGCAGACGATACCAAACTGGGAGCATCAAGTCCCACAACAATGTTAATATACTGCAGAAAAGGTCAACACAGACAAATGATTGGTAACCAAGGCAGGGATTAAAGCTAAACACAAAAAAGCATTATTATTCCCTTTGGGAAAGCTAACATCCCTGATAATAACGTAAGACAGACCCCCCCCCCCCACCCACCCGTGTACACTCAGTGGCACGTGATCTAGGTACTCGGGTTGATAGCAATCTAAATTTTGACCACCTTCATAAAGGACTTCATACTGAAAAGAATCTAGGCGCTGCAAAAGAATGAATCTATTCTCTGCTAGTAAAATTCTGAAACGGGGAGATAGATGGCTAGATTCAAGGTGTGCTCAAAGTAGTAAGGGGTATATGGGGATTTGCTCTACAGATAACCCTATATGCACAGGGAAGCAAAAAGGTTAACCCACCATGATGGTTTCAACCTGGATACTTTCTTTCAGATGTCTACCACAAAAAAAAAAAAAAAAAAAAAAAAAAAAAAAAAAAAAAAAACACACACAAATTAGCAAGAATAGCTGGTTGAAATGTAGACAGAAATAACTTTCAAAGCAGAAAACAAAGATCCAGTCAATTAAGTGTCACGTGAGCAGAACAACTTGAGCAATATCTGAAATGAAAAAGGATGCATGGGCAGACATCCTGGAATGGTGGACAAATCACCCTTGTAAAATGAGCAAGCAAGTCATAGGATAGTCTTCTTCTTTCGGCTTTTCCCGGTTAGGGGTCGCCACAGTGGATCACCTGTCCGCTCATAATTGGCAGTGGAGTTTTATGGTGTTGAGTTGCCAGCCTGGCGCCCAACCTTCCACAGAAGGTGCGCACACACAGACACGCACACAGACAGACACACGCACACACACACGCCTTGGGCCAATTTAGAGTGTCCAATCCACCTTTGGGATGTGGGAGGAAACCCACGTGACCACAGGAAGGACATGCAGACTCTGCACATAAAGAACCCCAAGCCAAGGATTGAACCGGAGAACCTCTTGCTGTGAGGCGGTGACGTTAACCGCTGCACCACTGTGGCTGCCCAAGCAAGTCATAGGATAGTAACAAACACAAATGTTAGAGAATCAGGGATTATAATCCTGGATAGGGCTCTGCTTCCTGGTAAAGCACCAACTAAAAGTTATTCTCCAGTGATTAACAGACTTCTTAGTAGCAAAGTTTTCCTCCTTTAGTACCTGCTGCACATCCTCATGAAAAAAGGTACCTAAAGTTATTACAACCGAGTCATCCGGGCCATCAGTTGAAGTTGTTTGAGACAGTGGTCTGTCCCCCCCCCCCCCCCGTCTTGTGCGAATATATCATAAGGAAGAACGAACCAATGCTGCCTGGACCAGAAGGATGTCATCTCAATAATTTGTTGTACTTCCAAATCTGCAGAATGAACCTAGGTATCAAAAAGGGGGTAGAAATGCATGCAGGAACATTCCCAACCATAGCAATGAAAATACATCTGTTTTCTAGACCTGCCTGCAAGGAGTCCTGGGGCAGAAATTACTTAGAAGCCTGTTTAGATCTATGAGATATTCCCCATAACCGAAAGACCTCCTCATTCAATTTCCATTTGTGATGGTCTGTCCTGGCCCTGGCCGTGCTCAGCTTGTCTGTCACTAAATTTTGCTTTGCAACTGACCTAGTAGGATGACCTTTAGAAGGTTTAGGAAAGGGCAATCCTTTCTCCTTACAAACATGTAAAATGCATTCAGATAACCAGCAAGAGCGTAACTTTAGACATTCCTTTACCCAATCATTAGTCTTTCCAACATTCTTAGTGCGATGCTGATAAAAATTAAAAGTTATGCACATACCATAACTAGGTATCAGTGTTGTCTTTCATTCTTCCTCACCACTGGATTTAGGATGTGACCAGACCACATTCCTCCTAGACTTCAGATCCAAGCCATTAGCTCCTCCCTTTACCCATGAACCCCCAACCGCTTCCTCCAAGCTTGCCGTGTCTAAATAACCATCTCTTGAAAAATTACTTTTAGGTAATACATGTATACAAATCTCACAACTAGTCCCAAGAGGGAAAAAAAAGGTAGGAAATTTGCTTACCTACAGACGCCCAAACGTAGAACTCAAGGGTTCTAACTTTCTCTAGAATTCTTCCAGGAACATAGGAACGGGGATGGGGGAGTGAAGAATGAAAGACGACACAGATACCTAGTTATAGTAAGTGCAGAACTTTTTAAATCTGACATAGTATCTTTCATTCTTCCTCACCACTGGGTGAGATTCCCAGCTACATTGCTCTTGGGTGGCCCTTATGGAAAAACATTACGGGGCACTGTTAAACCAAAGGCAGCCCCGTTTCTAGAAATAATGTCCAGCTTGTACGGAGTAGGAAAGGTATGAATTGTAGAGCAAGTGGCTGCTGCACAAAATGTCCTCAACTGAAGATCTGGAACAGAAAGCCGTGGATGTAGCCACAGATCTGGTAGAATGACCTTTGAGTAGCCAGGGTAAACCCAAACCTGCCTGGAGATAAATCCATAAAATACAGTCTGAGATCCATCTTGACAAAGTAAATTTGGAAACTGCCTACCCCAAACGAGAACGACAGCAGGACAGAAAGAGCGGATCAGATTTGCTATGCTGAGTCGTTCTGTGAAGGTAAAAAAGTAACTGCCTATGAACATCAAGAAGGTGCAACATGTACTCACCCTTATTTGTAAACTTAGGAAAGAATACTGGCAAGGGACTTAAGGATTAAGGTTTGATTCAGTGGCAACTTTAGGCATAAAGGAAGGGTTAGTACGTAAAGACACTGTGCCCTTGTGGAAAATCATATGAGGGCTTTGAAGACTAGGCCTGTAATTAGCCTTTGTAACATCACCGTGAGATCCCATGGCGGGGTTCTTTGATAGGAAGTTGGAGGAGAAAAAAAAACTTTCAAGAAGGTTTTATATAATTTAGTGGCCCATAAGGAAACATGTCCATGCCCTGCATAAAAATTTGAAAGTGCTACAAATTATAGCTTCACTGTAGAAAAACTAGCTCCTTAATCAAATAAAACACCAACTAAAAGCAAAAGGTCAGGAACAGATGCTGAAAAGGGGTCAATGTTCTCTTTGCTGGTCCACATAGAAAACCTCTTCCACTTGGAGAAACCATGCGGTGAGTTTGAGGGTGTGAAGACTGGGGTGTCAAAATTCTGATGGGTGAGACAGGAGGCTCTGGCTGGGCACCAGAATCCAAGGAGTATGCCTGAGATGAGAACACAGGAGGGGAACAAGACTTGGCAAGGCCCAAAGGGGGCAATGAGGATGACTGAGCACATCAAACTTCTTGACTTCTGGAGAAATCTTGGGATTAGGGGAAGAGGGGAATAAGCATAAAGGAGACCATGGGGCCAGTTGTGGACTACAGCATCAGAGCGAAGAATTCGCAGCACTTGTTCAGTGGAGAGGCAAAAAGATCGCAGTGAGGCTGGCCCTAACGGCTGAAAATCATATTCCCTACTGATTGACTGACGGACCACTTGTGAGGAGTCAGACTGGACTTGCAGAGTTGGTCTGCCAACACGTTGGTTTTCCCCGGTAGGCATGTTGCAACTAGAAAGCAGTGTGAAGAGGTCGTCCATTCCCAGACCCTAATGGCCTCCCTGTACAACTGGCAAGAATGAGTTCCTCCTTGCTTGTTGATGTACCAGACTACATGCATGCTGTCTGTGTGAACAGCAACAGTCCTTAAAGGAAGATAGTCTTGGAAGGCATGCAATGATAGGACTGCCCTCATCTCTAGGATGTTTATGAGCAAATTGGTCTCTGTAAGGGACCACGTGCCTTGGACCATCTTTCTCATGTAATGCCCCCCCCCATACTAGTTGGGAAGCATCCACGGTCACTGTGGTTGTTGGGGGGGGGGGGTAGTCTGCCTAGGTGCAAGTCTTGGCAATGAAGCCACCACTACATGTGGCACTTGCAGATTGGCGTGAGTTTCACTCATGTGGAGAGGGGTTGGCGTAGAATCGACCACTGAACCGCCAAGGTCCATTGTAGACCTCTCATGAAGAACTGGGCCAAAGAGACTAAGACTATAGTTGCTGCTATGAATCCCAATACTTGAGCTAGTCTTAGTGGAGAAGGTGGAGACCTGTCCTATATCCGATTTCAACTGGTAGTTATCCTCTGTAATGGTAGGTATGCCACCGTCCTTTGGAGTGTCCAACAGAGTCCCAATGAACTCTGTTTTGAGATTGATCTAGCTTCGATTTTGCAAAATTTATAGAAATCCACAAGGATCTGGAGATATCAAACAGATAAGTCTATGGCCTGTAGTAACAGATTCCTGGCTGGAGCAGTCAGGAGCCAATCAAAGTATGGAAGCACCTGGAATCCTTGGAGCCATAGATGAGCTGCCACATCTGCCATGCATTTGGTAAACACCTTGAAGGCTGTGGTGAGTTCCAAAGGGCAGTGCTCTGAATTGGTAATGACTGGAACCCAGCCGGAAGCACAGGAACATCCCAGAGCCCCTGTCTATCTTTATGTGGTAGCAAGCATCCTGGAAACTTATAGAACACATCCAATCATCCTTGTGCAGAAGCAGTAGAATGGACTGTACCATAACCATCTGGCACTTCTTTACAAAATGATTCAGTCTTGATAGATCCAGGATTGGTTTTGGGTCCCCCATTTTCTTTGGCACTAAAAAAAGTGGGAGTAAGTTCCGAATTCTACTTGTTCAGTTGGGACCTTTTGGAGGACTCTTTCTGAAGCAGCTTTCAAACCTCAAGAGCTGCTGACTCCCTATGATTGGGTGGAACATCAGAGAGTTTCTTGTTTGTTAATGAAATGTAATACCCTCTGGATATGATGTTTAGCACCCAGTCGTTTGTGATTTTTGTCCAGGCTTCTCAGTGCAAAGCAAAATATCCCCCAACTGCCTCTAGAAAACAGCAGCCAGGCATTGTTTCATGAAAGCTGATAGGATTTATCGGGAAAGGAATCCTGAAATCCCTGATCTTGCAGGCCCCCTCTCCCCCAAGGGCAGTGTCTTTTCATTGAAACCTCTTCCTCTGCTGCTGGAAGAGGAATCCCCCAAGTCTCGGAAAGGTCCCGGAGACTTACAGAACCACAGTTTAACACCTCCTTGTTTCCTGAAGAAAGTACATGGAGTTGAAAATTTGATGCCAACGGCAGACAGGGTCTTTCCTTTTTGCTCTCTATGGATAAGCGTTTCTTTAAATGACTGTCTGAAAAAGGAGGAACCATCAAAAAACAAAAATAAGAAGTTATGTACCTACCATAACGTTCCATGTTAGTTGTCTTCTCTCGCCTTCTTTCTTGCTGGATGGGTTCGGAGCCGATCCTCGGCTCCACTCGCCACTACTAAAGCTCGAGAGCTAATTTTACCAGCTCGAGGCAACCCTATATCCCATGATGCAAGGCGAAGACTACCCAGATCTCGTTTGGTAGCTAAGGAAATTATGCAATATATTCCTCCAACTGGAGAGGAGGAGGAAGAGGTAATAATACTAAAAATGACAATAATAATAATCATAATCCCCCGAAAAGGATCAACCTAATCTAGTGACACTAGAAAGCTGATTAGCTAGAAAAATGGATAAAACCTCTTAAGAGAAGAGGCACAATCTTCTCGGTCTGACCAGGCTAGGGGGATGGTGGGCGGGACGCAAGAAAGAAGGCGAGAGAAGACAACTAACATGGAACGTTATGGTACGTACATAACTTCTTAATGTTAAGTTGTCAATCTCGCCTTCATTCTTGCTGGATGGGACCGCGTCCCTAGCACCTCTATCCTGCGTGGCTCAATGGAACAGACTCTTGAGAATGGTGGAACCAAAATTCGCTCCGTCTCTGGAGGCCAAGTCTAATTTGTAATGTGAAACAAAGGTATGAGGAGAGGCCCATGTGGCTGCTGCACAAATAGTGTCTATTGGAAGTCTAGCCTGAAAAGCTGTAGATGTAGCTAGAGCTCTGGTAGAATGGGCTTTTGGCCTAGAAATCAACTCTTTGCCTCTGAGCTGATAAATGCAAGTAATCACAGAAGACAGCCATCTAGATACAGTTACCTTGGAGACTGGAAGGCCTTTCCTGTTCTCTGCATAGGATAAAAACAGTTGATCAGATTTCCTAAAATGTTTAGTTCTGTCCAGATAATATCTGAGTTGGCGGTGAACATCAAGATAATGTAGTTTTTGTTCCGCTCTATCAGAATAATTTGGGAAAAAAACTGGAAGATCAATGGATTGATTTAAGTTTGTCTGCGATGCCACTTTGGGCAAGAAAGATGGATTAGTCCTTAGAGAAACTCTGTCTTTGTGGAAGATTAAGTAGGGAGGACGAATGCAAAGGGCATGAAGCTCAGATACTCTCCTGGCAGAAGTAATGGCGACTAGAAAGAGCGTCTTCCAAGAAAGAAATTTCAATGAACAGGCAGCCGCAGGTTCGAAAGGGGGAACAATCAAGGATGTTAACATTAAATTTAGATCCCACTGTGGTGGGGGGTCTCTAATCGGAGGTTTAAGTAAAAAGATACCTCTAAGGAATGCCTTGCAAAGTTTATGTGACATAATGTTGTGGTCCAAAAAGCCTATATGAAAATTTGAAATGGCTGCCAGCTGAACTTTTACTGTGGAGGAAGAAGATCCTGAATGAAAAATCTCGGCTAGGAAATCCAAGACGGAATGAATCGGAGCAGTATAGGGGTCTATATTCCTAGCTTTTGCCCAGAAGGAGAAACGTTGCCATTTACTAGTGTAAATCCTTCTGGTGGAAGATTTAAGGGAAACTACTATGATATCCCGGATGGGATTAGAAATCATAGGAAGCCTGGCTAGGGATGGAAGTGGAGCAACCAAGCAGTGAGGTTTGAGAGAAGGTATGGATTGGTGCAGCTGCCCCGACTGGTGGGTCAGAAGATCTGGAACCGGGTCCAGATGCCAAGGCTGTACCAAAAGATAACGATGTAGGAACGGAAACCATATCTGTCGAGGCCAATAAGGGGCAATGAGAATCAACTTGGCTCTCAAGGCGGTTGCTTTCTGAATTACTTGAGGTATCAGAGGAAAGGGAGGAAAAGCATAAAGAAGTCCCCGGGGCCAATCTTGGGTTAGAGCGTCTCTGGGGGATGGCCTGGAAGGGGGAAGAGAGAGAAGAAGTCGGGGCATTTGCTGTTTTGAGGTGTAGCAAAAAGGTCGCAGCAAGGAAGGCCCCACTCCTGAAAAATCTCTTCAGTCACTGATTGTTTGAGAGACCACTCGTGAGGCATGAGAATAGCTCTGCTCAACCTGTCCGCTATGATGTTGGATTTCCCGGGGATATGCATTGCTATCAGAAACCGTTGAGAAGAGATTGCCCACTGCCAAAGTCTGAGAGCCTCTCGACACAGTGGATAGGACTTGGTTGCGCCCTGTTTGTTGATATACCACACTACGGACATATTGTCCGTTTGGACTGCAATAGTTCCCAGGGGAAGAGAGTCATTGAGGGCTTGCAACGTTAAAAGCACTGCTCTCATCTCTAGGACATTTATGTGCAGGTGGTATTCGAAAGGTTGCCAAGTGCCATGGACCATCCTGCCCTGACAATGCCCCCCCCCCACCCGATCAGGGAGGCGTCCGATGTAACCGTGGCGACCGTGGCGGGAGGAACAAAGGGTCTGCCCTGATGGACTTGAGGGGACGATATCCACCAGGTCAGATGCCTTTTGCAAATTGGAGTTATTATGATCCTGTGACACATGGGAAGTTGTTGAAAGGACCATTGGGCGAATAGCATCCATTGTAGAAGACGCATGTAAAAGCGGGCAAGGGAAAGAAGTGTTATGGCGGCCGCCATAAGACCCAATACTTTCAGAGCAAATCTGGCCTGAATTTTGTTGCTGAGAAGAATCACCTGGACGTGATTTTGAATGTCCAAGATCCTTTGGTCTGTTGACTTTGCTGAAAGTTGTACGGTGTCCAATTTTGCGCCTATAAAAGTAATAGATTGACAAGGCGACAAGGCAGATTTTTCGAAATTTATAGAAATCCCTAGCCCTCTGCAAATGTGAATGGTGTAATCTCTGGCTTGGAGAAGTTGATGCCTGGTGGTGGCAGTGAGGAGCCAGTCGTCTACATATGGAAACACCTGGAATTCTTGACGTCTCAGGTGAGCCGTAACCCGCTGCCATACATTTGGTGAACACTCTGGGGGCTGTAGTGAGTCCAAATGGCAGGGCCCTGAATTGGAAGTGACTGGTCCCCAACCGAAAGCGGAGAAACCTTCTGGAGTGCCTGTGAATTTTTATGTGATAGTACGCATCCTGAAGATCTACCGAGCACATCCAATTGTCCTTGCCCAGAAAGGGTAGAATGGACTGCAGCGTGACCATCCGGAATCTTGTTTTCTTTACAAACTTGTTTAGTTTGCTGAGATCTAATATTGGTCTCCAGTCCCCTGTCTTTTTTTGGTACTAAAAAGAACCTTGAGTAGATACCGGATCCTATTTGGTCTGCTGGGACTGGCTGGATGGCACTTTTTGCTAGCAGTTTTGAAATCTCTGGTACCGCTAGTTCCCTTAGACTGGGAGGAACGACTGGAAGGGTTCCCTCTTGCTGAACTGGGGTTTGAATAAAGGGAATTTTGTAACCCTCAGATATGATCGACTGTACCCATTTGTCTTGAGAAAGGGAAAGCCAGGCTTTGGGGTACAGCGATAATCTTCCCCCGACTGCCTCCGAAGGTGGACAATCGAGCAACATCTCAGGGATGCTGGAAGGGTTTGTCAGAGAGAGGCTCCCTGCTACCCTGATTCTGCGGACCCCCTCTGCCTCTAGGGCGGCGTCTGTTGTTGTTACCCCCTCTGCCTCTGGGGGTAAACTGACCTCGTGCATCAGGCGTGACTCCTTGAGATTTGTGGAACCACATTTTCCCTCCCTTCTGACCTTTTGGGTAAGGTCTTGAAGGAGTGGAGAAACTGACTCCTACGGCAGAAAGAGTCTTGCCATCTTGTTCGCATCTAGTCAAGGTGTCTTTCACTTGAGGTCCGAACAAAGTCGAGCCATCAAAGGGAGAGTTTGTGAAGGACGCTTTGAAGGGATCTGCAAAATTACAAAGCCGCATCCAGGATTGACGCCTTAAAGCCACTCCTGCGCCTGCGGCCCTACTCGCTCCATCGGCTGTATATGAAATGAGCCGCATGGAGGACAATGGAGTTTAGGATTCCTAGCTGTGAGTTGATCTTATCCTGAGACCCAGCAGCTGACGGATCCTGTAAACTTCTCCCAACTCTTTAAGAACATCTCTTTGAAGGCGGGTGAAGTGACACAAGTAGTTCAGCGATCGCATGGCAAAGGTCGCTGAAGAAAAAATCTGCTTGCCGTACCTATCCATAGTCCTAGAATCCTTGTTAGGAGGATGGACAGGTACTGAAGGATCAGCTAGTTCCTTCTTGGTGGCTGCAGCCACCACCATGGCATCAACCGGGACACCTTTTGTCAAATATTGCCTATCAGGTGGGGCCGTAATGAATTTAGAAGGCCTCCGAGGAATAGGTTCCACCGAATCTAGGGCCATCCACGCCTTCCGAGCCACCACGTCCATAAGAGGGTCGAAAGGCGGAGACCCCCAGGAGGTGGAGGGTCGAGACCCGAACGACTCCAGGTATACTGACTCGTCCTCGGAAGGATTAAGGGAAGGCCAGTTCCCCCTCTGCTTAAGGAGTTCAAGGATGTCTGAGAAAGAGACATCCTCAGAGGGGGACACCTTGGGGATCCCTCCGACTCATCCAAGTCAGTATCGGATGTAATAGACTCGGGGGAGTCTAGATGTTTCTTCTTACATGTCCTCTTACGCGGAGGTTCACCTGACAGATCAGGAGAAGCCTCAGAAGAGGAAGATATTCCCAATGGGGAAACCTGAGGCGTTGGATCTCTGGGTCCAGGAGCAAGAGAGTGGGAAGAGACGTCAGCAGGCACTGTAGTGGGAGGGGCTGATGAAACTGACCGTTGACTACGCCCAGGGGCTAGTACACTCCTCATCACCTCGAAGGCTCCCCCGTCAGAGAGGCCAGAAGGTTCCCGCTCCGAAGAGATAGGAACTCCAGGCCTCACCGACAGGGACGGCTCCGAGGCCGATGTCGGGGCTGAGCTCACCAACGCCGAAGCCCCGAGAGGGAGAATGGGGTCGGACAAGGGTCCGATGCCACTCGCCCCCTCGGAGCAGACGAGAGAGACCAGACGCCCGGATCCCTCCAATGAAGGCCTCAAGGAGGAAATCGGAGCAGAGGACGACGGAGCCGAAAGGGGGGGTGGTATCGGCTCCGAAGTCACAACAGTCACGGCTCCGAGGAGCTCCGGCTCCGAGCTCTGTAAGAGTCGAAGGAGGAATGTTAGGTGGATGTGTGATAGCTACCGTCTGTTGAGACGGGCTATGGAGCATTTGGGCCAATGCCTGAGACTTTAATAGTCTACTCACCACTCTCTCAAGGTCGTGATCTGACAGCCTGGACGACCGAGAAGAACGTCTCCGATGGCTCCACTCCGAGAGCAGGGGTGATCTCGGAGCCGAACATATCTATTCCAACGAGGGGGATCGTGATCTCTTTTTAGAGATAGGTGGAGCCGAAGGAGCCGAGGATATGTCGGCTCCAGCCGGAGCCGACACTGAGTGCCCAGATTTAGCAGCATCGGCACCGGATGGAGCCGATACTGTAACATCTAATATAGAAGGATCGGCTCCGGCCGGAGCCGATCTCGACACTGAAGGAGAACCAGTAGCCGATGGCTTAGGACTTGAAGCCGAAGGCTTAACTGGTTTCGAGGGCTTCCCCGGAGCCGACTTAGTCGGGGAGCTCTCAGGCTTTAATAAGCCCCTCAATATTAATTTATTTCTGCGCTCCTGCAGGACTCTTGGGCTGAAGGCATGACAGATAGCACAAGAGTCCTGCAGGTGCAGAGGTCCCAGGCAGTAAACACAAGTGTGACCGTCTGTCAGAGACATCTTCTGACAGCACGAGTCACACTTCTTGAAGCCTGAGACCTTTGTGTCCTTCGACATAGCTGTGTCGAGGAAACACAAGTAACAAAAGGAAACACAGACACACACAAAATAACACCCAATCCAATAATAAAAAATTTAAACAGGGATACAACACACTCAAACACACACAGAATCCCTGACAGGAGAAATTAGGAAAGGGGGAGGTTTAAGGCCTAACCTAGGGGAAGGGATAAATAACCAGAAAAATAGGGAACACTAACGGGAACAGGGTTAAATTAAACGTTAAGGGTTCACACAACTAAGGTGATTAAATCTAAAAGGGATGAGACTAAAAGTCTTAATTTGAAGAAACTTACCTGGAGCTGGTAAAAGAGGCACCTCGTAAGCGAAAGCGGCAAACGAGATCTGGGTAGTCTTCGCCTTGCATCATGGGATATAGGGTTGCATCGAGCTGGTAAAATTAGCTCTCGAGCTTTAGTAAGTGGCCGAGTCGGAGCCGAGGATCGGCTCCGAACCCATCCAGCAAGAATGAAGGCGAGATTGACAACTTAACATAGGGCATTAATAAAATATGCCTTAAAGGGTTCCAAGAAATCACAGATGTTCACCCAGGCATGACGACGCATAGTTACACCTCAGCCTTCCACAGCACTGGAAATTAACCTCATCAATGAGCTGGCAATAGATTTAAGAGTGGCCACCTGTGGAGAAACCTTCTTGAGGACCTCTGCCATCATGGACTCAGCAAGAGAATTTGACAATTCTTTATTCAAATCCCTTTGCAGGCGTATGAAGTGTGCCATAAAATTTAATGGCCTCAGAACAAAAGTAGCCAAGGCGTAAATGCGCTTCCCAATCCTGTCCATCACTCTGGACTCTTGTTCGGAAGATGGACAGTGGAGCTCTGTTGAGCCAGCTCCTTTTTCGTTGCTGCTGCCTTTTACAAATGTTAAAGTACTACGTATCTTATGCACACACAGAATATCAATAATAAACTATTTAAACTACTTAAACTCTGATCTAAAACTACACTAAAAAAACAACAACAACAAGGAAGGAACACGAAGTTCTAAGAAAAACAACAATAAGTAAAAAAAGGACATAGCTAGGCTGGCATGTTTTGTCTGATCCTGAATGCGACAAATGAGATCTGAAGGCTTGGAGGAAGCTGTGGGGGATCATGAGGAAAGGGAGGAGCTAAAGACTTGGGAGCTGAAGCCTAGTAGAATAGCGACAGAGTTGGATCAAAGGGTCGGATCCTAAACCCAGTGGTGAGGAAGAATGAAAGAAACATCATCAGATATGAAGTTCGCAGTGCGCATCCAGAAGGTGTAATATGCATTTTCATTTACTGACAAATTGAGAGAAGACTGGTTAACTGATGATTCAGAAGCCACTTTAGGAAGAAAGGATGGATTTGTTCTCAAAAAAGTGACTATCCTTCTGGAAAACCAAATAAGGGGGGTCTAAATGAAAGGATGTGAAGTTCCGACAGTCTCCTCACAGAAGTGACTACCACCAAAAAAAAAAAAAAAAAAAAAAAAAAAAAAAAAAAGTTTTCCAAGCCAGGTATTTCAACTCTACTATAGCCGCAGAGTCAAAAGGAGGTCTCCTTAAGGCCCACAGTAATGTACCAAGAAGGAACAAGGTCCCTAAGTGGGGTGGCTGAGAAGGAAGGAAGAAAGGTGTCCTTTGAGAAGTCCTTGGACAATCTGAGGGAAGCAATGGGGGGCGGGGGGGGGGGGGGGCGGCGGCAGCGGACTGATTTTCTTCAATATGAAAACTGGAGATGGCTTTTAATTACACCATGATAGTAGAGTCACTAAACCCACTGAAGAAGACAGAAGTAAAGAAGTTGAAAACTGCCAGAAGGGGAGATGAAAAGGGATCCAAATTCCTACTGGAAGCCTACATCGAAAATATTTTCCATTTACTCTTGTAAATAGTCTTGGTAAGAAGCTCCTATGCAGAAGTCAAAATACATATGACCTGGGACAAAAGCCTGGACTGTCAAACTACAAATGGAACTGGAGAAACGATGAAGTCAACTTGAGGGTTTCGATGTCTGGGTACATAAGGCATTCAGGAGGGGGTGAGAGTATCTGCAGCAGGGTCCAGCACTCAAGGAGGATGCATCTGACGGGACAACAGGAAGGAAAAACACACTTGTCAAGACTAGAAGGGAGCATGAGAATCACTGTAGCCATGTTCCACACTTTTTGAAGAAAAGTACAGTTTTGTACCTACCATAAATGTAGATGTTCGAGGATCCACATTGCTGCAGTCCTAACCATTGGGGGTAGTCCGCTGTCCAGTCGGCCCGAATACCAGAGTATATGGCTGACGTCGGTCAGGGCGCATTAGACTGACGTCAGTACGTCAGGGTACTAATGCGCATGACCGACGTCATATCCTCAGTCTTTTCTTGCCCCAGATGTCAGAAGACCCTAAAAAGACAAGGCCCAAACCAAAACACCAAAAAGCCCTGCACCAAACTTATATCCAAAATATATATATATATATACACATGTACAATAATATATAGCAACGCACACCACCACCCCTAAACACAGAGGGGAAGGCGGGAGGGTAAATTGGACTGCAGCAATGTGGATCCTCGAACATCTACATTTATGGTAGGTACAAAACTGTACTATGTTCTTCATTCCACATTGCTGCAGTCCTAACCATTGGGTAGAATCCCAAAGCAGAGGTAAGGGAGGCTGGCAAATCATAAGGAAGCAGGAGCTGTCAACATGCCTTGCAAAATAGCTGTGGCAAAACCAGCCCTAGATTTAGAGTAAAGAGGAAGGTGGTAATGCTTAGAAAGTATGCACTGAACTCCAAGTAGCTGCCTCCAAAATATCCTTAGTTGCCACCCCTTAGAAATGCTGTAGAAGTGGCAGTAGCCCTAGTGGAATGAGGCCTAATCCCAGCTGGAATCTCCTTGCCATGATGGGAATAACAAAATGAAATGCAAAACCCAATCCACTTAGAAATAGTTTGCTTAGACACAGGCTTGCCCTGAGAACTCAAAGCAAAAGAAACAAACAACTGCTGAGACTGCCTGAAATCCTTAGTCCTGCTTAAATAGTAACGCAACTGCCTATGTACATCTAAAGTGTGCAAAATCTTTTCCCCTTTATTTTGGGGATCTGCATAGAAAGTAGGCAAATGAATAGTTTGGTTTAAAGCCACACTAGAAACCACCTTAGGCATAAAGGAAGGATTAGTACGTAATGATACCCTATCCTTATGGAAAATCAGAAAGGGCTCTACTGCCATAAGGGCCTGCAACTCAGAAACCCTTCTTGCAGAAGTAATAGCCAACAAAAAGCAGTCTTCCATGACAAATATTTCAAATCAGCAGTACCTGAGGCTCAAAGGTTGTAGAGTAAGTTTTTCCAACACAAAATTGAGATCCCAAGCAGGAGTAGGAGCTCACGTGGGGGTCTTATATTCTTTGCCCCTCTGAGAAACTGCTTGAACAAAGGATGCGAAAACAATGGTGGGTCACAATCATAGTGAGCTGAAATTGCTGCAGCATGAATCTTAATGGAAGAGAAGGACAAACCTTTGTCCAATAACTCAGTAAGATATTGAAGAGCCACACTCAAATTAGGCTCAGAAATCTCCAAATTCCTTGCTGCACTCCAAAATAAAAATCTCTTCCATTTATCTGCATACACTTTCCTTGTACTAGGTCTTCTAGCTTCCATAATCACATTTAAAACTTGTTGAGGAAGTTGAGACCGGCTGTCTCTCAAAACAGAATATGCCATGCTGTTAGATGAAGAGAGCGAAGCTTGACATTGAGCAGGTGGCCTTCTCTCTGAGACAACAGGTGCGGAATCAGGGGTAAAGGCCATGGAGGCTTCTTTACTAGACTCCTCAGTAATGGGTACCAGTGCTGCCGAGGCCAATCTGGAGCTATTAAAAGCATCCTTGGCTTGTCTTGTCTGACCTTTAGAAGCACCTTTGGAAGAAGAGGCAGAGGTGGAAACGCATACACATGAAGACTTTTCCAACTGAAAGAAAGAGCATCCACTTTCCAAGCTGTGTGATGTAATCTCTTTGTGCAAAACTTTGGCAGCTGGTGGTTTAGTGGAGAAGCGAACAGATCTATGTCTGGAGTTCCCCAGGACACTGTCAACCTTTGAAATACATGAAGATCCAGTTTCCACTCGTGGGGATCCATGATTTGTCTGCTTAACACATCTGCTAAAGAGTTCTGTGCTCCCGGCAGAAACCTTGCCTGAAGAGTTAGTTGCAAGCTGAGCGCAGTCTCCCATAAAATCATTGCTTGCCTGCACAATGGGTAAGAATGTGTTCCCCCTTGTTTGTTGATGTACCACATGACAGTTGTGTTGTCTGTTAGAATCAACACCTGCCCTGGAAGAAGTAACTCCTTGAAAGCCATTAATGCAAACTGGACTGCTAACATCTCCTTCATGTTGATATGTAGATGCTGTAGTCTGGCAGGCCACTTGTCTTGTATCCACTTTCCATTTAGATGAGCTCCCAAGCAATGTCCGAGGCATCTGTCGTTAAAATCTGACTCGCCTCTGGCCGGGTCACAGAGAGTCCCTTGTTTAGGTGACATTCCTGAGCCCACCACAAAAATTCTTTTGAAGGCAAGGTATTATTTGAATGACAGTGTCCAAATCCTGGCAGTGCTGTGTCCATACATTTTGAGATACCATTGTAGCTTCCTCATATGCAGTTTGGCATTGGGAAGCACCAGAATACAAGATGCCATGAACCCTAATGCTTGAAGGACTGTCCTTGCAGTCAGCACGGACTGATGAGATAGTTGATGGAAGTAAAGTGATAGACTCTTTCGTTTGTCCGGGGTTAAAAGGCCATCTGGGCTGCTGTATTCAGTCTCACACCCAGAAAGCACATGTCTTGAGAGGGTACTAGACTGGACTTTATTTCGCTCACAGAATACCCTAGGCATCTTAGCACTGCTATAACATATTCCAGATGCTGTAGAAGGTCTTCCTTTTCTTGAGCCAGAATCAGGCAGTCGTCCAAGTAAGGATAGATTTGAATACCTTGTAGCCTGAAGTAAGCTATCACTGGAGCCAGAACCTTTGTGAATACTCTGGGCGCAGTAGATAAGCCAAAGGGCAATGCAGAGAACTGATAATGAGAATTTCCAGCTCGAAACCGCAGATACTTCCTGCAACTTAGCCTTATAGGCACATGAAGGTAAGCTTCCTTGAGATCTAAAGTTACCATCCAGTGATCTTTGCCCAGCAGAGGTAAAAGCTGTTGTAACGTCAACATCTTGAACTTGGGAATGTCCAGATAAGTGTTGAGGAGAGATAAATCCAAAATTGGTCTCCACGTGTTCCCCTTCGTTGGTACTAGGAACAGGCGAGAATAAAATCCTAGGCCCCTTTCTGATACAGGGACTGGCTGAATGGCCCCCATCTGGAGTAACTGAGAAATTTGCTTGTGAGCCTCTTTTCTTTGTGGAGGAGGAACGCCTGGCATGCCTTTGAAAGGGGGCAATGTATGGAAATAAAACCTGTAACCGTGGTGAATGATATCCAACACCCATCTGTCTTGAGTAATTAAATCCCAATTTTCTTTGAAAAGAGACAGTCTTCCTCCCAAAGGAGCTGCCAGGCGAGAATCTACTGGCAGCTGAAAAGGCAGGTCATTGGGTCTGTTTACGAAAGGACTGACCCCTGCCCTCACCAGAAGTCTGAGCAGGTGAACTCCTGTTCTAGGCCTAAAAGAACCTTGAGCTCTGCCCCTACCACGTCTAGACCTACCCCTAGACTGGGAATCATAAGCAGGATATGTCCACCCCTTAGCAGGCCAATTTCTACTAAACTTGGCTGCACCTGCAAAAATCTTTAACAGTTTGCATAGACTTAGCTTTGTCCTCCATTTTCTTTAAAACTGCTTCCACAGGCGAACCAAACAACACATCAGACTGTAAAGGAGCATCCAAAATCCTTGTCTTAACATGCTCAGCTAAATTCTGATCCCTCAACCAGGCATGCCTGCGAAGAACAGAACTAGTGGCAGCCACCCTCGAGGAGGCCTGTACAGCATCAAAACCACATTGCAAAGAATGCTTACCCACTTGTTCAGACACATGAACTAAATCCAGCAACTCTTTACACTCAATACCTTCCGCCAAAGCATCCACCTTAGATTTCAATTGTGAAAGGAGATAATTTTGATATTTTAGCATGTGAAACTGACAATTCAACGCCTCATGGCTAGAGCGGAAGAAGTATACACTTTCTTTCCCCACCTATCCAAAGCCCTTGCCTCTTTATCAGTGGGAACAGGATTTTTAACCACAGAGGCCTTAACACCTTTAGGCCCCTGAGAAACAGTTTCTGGGTCCGCCCTAGGACTCTTAAACAAATACTTATGAGCTTCGGGCACCCTATAGTACCTATCAGGTTTAACAGGAGCAGGAGGCAAAGAGTCAGGGTTCAGGAAGCCTCTGCAAAACATCTTCCACCACATTCAACACAGGAGGTATAGCTAAGGGCCTATGTTGGGGTAAAATAAGAATTCCCTAAGCCTTTTCCTGGAATCAGAGTAATCTTGGCCTTCCCATTTAAAGTGTTCTCTCATGGAATGCAGAGTCTCTGAAAATGAGAAATCCTCAGGAGGAGAAGCTGTAGGTGTGGAATCATCCACATCAGAATCAGAATAAGGTGGAAACTCCTGCAAGTCTTCCGCAGAAGACTCTGAAGCCTCTGAATACTGTTCCAAACACTCAAACTCAGGTTCCACCCTAGGCCTCTTATCAGGAGGGGGCATAGAGCCTCTAATCATAGTAATTAAATCTTCTGCCATTTTAAGCATATGTTTCTTAGGCACAGAACCTGAAGTGCTAGGAGAAGCCCCCACTGAAGCTGAACTTGGCCTACCTCTCAAAGAAGTTTTGGAAACAGTAGGAGAAGCTCTAACTACCTTGGGAAGAGAGGGAAGAACAGTTACCTGAGAAGCCCCTCAGCCTGGCCTACTTCCTGAGAAGGCACATCCTGTAACAGTAAAGTCTCTGCCTGAGACTCCAAAGAAACTCCTGGCAAAACCTCCGGCTCCACTGAGCCTTCTAAAGAACCGACGGCTGGAACTGCCGGTTCATCAACCCTAGGCTTCGCTGTTTTGTCCTTGCGCTTCTTGAAAGACGAAGCGCCGGAGCATCCGACGGCATTTTATAATTGCAACGCTTCCCAAACACTAACCTGGCACAGTCTAACCGTCTCTTAATAGTGCGTTTGTTAAACCTAGCACAAGAGCGGCATCCAACAACGTCGTGCTCAGGCCCTAAACAAGGTATACACAAGGTATGGTAATCCCTATGAGGTATCTGTTTCCCACAAGAAATACAGTTATTCACTTTTTCTGACATCCGGTTAAATACTGAGGCAAGAAAAAACCAAAATGTTCCCCAACGGGGTACTTAGCCAACTCTGATTCGGTCTGAAACTCCGACTTCAGAAAATTTCAGAACGCCAACCTGCACTCGCAAAACTGCTTCTGCATCGGACCATGCGGCAAAAAAGACTGAGGATATGACGTCGGTCATGCGCATTAGTACCCTGACGTACTGACGTCAGTCTAATGCGCCCTGACCGACGTCAGCCATATACTCTGGTATTCGGGCCGACTGGACAGCGGACTACCCCCAATGGTTAGGACTGCAGCAATTTGGAATGAAGAACATCTTTGGTACAACAGGTGTGTGAGGACAGAGACAAAGGAGACCAGGGGAGGGCCTACGGTGGCTCAGAGCTCGCCCCTCTTGGGGGACTAAGGCAAGGTATCTGCTGCATTTGTTTCTCAATCCAACAGCAACCAGGCTGCAGAAAGTACAGTTGTGTACACTTAGCATAAATGTAGATGTTTGAGTGCATTCACTGTTGCAGTCATCACATTTGGGTTGTTTGCCTGCAAGTAGCCCTCAGCCGGCCTGAATACCAGAGTCTTGGGATTTATGCATCGGATGCTGTTGCTTCTTCCATGACGTCAGGGGGTATAAAACATGCAGCAGACACCATTACATCAGTTTGTCTTGCCACAGATGTCAGGTGTCCCCAAAATAGGAAACAATTATATGGTATGTAACACTCCCAGCAAAAAGCAAATACACCTAGTATAAGATGTGCCAAACCAAAAAGGATAGGCGAAAGCAAAGACAATCAGGGGGCTGGGAGGAGGGTAACCAGGACTGCAACAGTGAATACACTTGAACATCTACATTTACGGTGAGTGTACACAACTGTACTATGTCCGTGTTTCACTGTTGCAGTCATCACATTTGGGTTGATTCCCAAAGTTAAGGAAGGGTTGAGGTAGATTAAGAAGCATTACGACTGGCAATCAGGCCCTGTAAGACTGCTGTGGCAAATCTAGCTCTGGATTTAGAAAAAATAGGCAAGTGGTAATGCTTGGTGAAAGTGTGTACAGAGCTCCAGGTTGCAGCTTTCAGGATGTCCCTGGTAGGGACTCCGCTGAGAAATGCAGTAGAGGTAGATGTAGCCCTAGTGGAAGGTGTACTTATCCCCCTGTGGGGTAGGTTTTCCATGGTACTTTTAGCAGAAATGGATGCAGTGTGCTATCCATTTAGCTATGGTTTGCTTTGAAATGGCCTTCCCCTCTGTCCTTGCAATAAAGCTGACTAGCAGCTGGTCAGATTTTCTGAGGGGCTTAGTCCTGTCCAAATAGAATCTAAGCTGTCTGTGCACGTCTAGAGAATGCAGTATCCTCTCTCCCTTTTATTTTGAGAATTAGGGGAAAAAGTAGGCAAATGAATTGACTGGTTTAAAGCCACACTAGACACCACCTTGGGCATAAAAGATGGGTTAGTCCTGAGGGAAACCCTGTCCGCATGGAAGATAATGAAGGGTTCCACTGCCATAAGGTCCTGCAGTCAGACACTCTTCTTGCTGAAGTGATGGCTAGAAGTAAAGCTGTTTTCCATGAGAGGAATTTCAACTCTGCTGTAGCAGCTGGTTCAAAGGGGGGAAGTGTAAGTTTTTCCAATACAAAGTTAAGGTTCCAGGCTGGAGTGGGAGCTCTCCTGGGGGGGGGGGGGTCTTAAATTTTTGGCCCCTCTAAGGAACAGTTTTATCAGAGGATGAGAGAAAGTACAGTTTTGTACCTACCATAAATGTAGATGTTCGAGTGCTAATACAGCTGCAGTAATCACAGATGGGTTTTCAGCCGTCAGGCGGTCCCTCGGTCGGCCGAATTCCAAAGTCTTGGTCTGGCGTCGGTTGTCGTCGCTTACTCTTCTGACGTCAGTAAGGCCAGAGTATATAAGACACAGCCGACGCCATGTTCTTCAGTCTTTCTTGCCCCAGATGTCAGGTGCCCCCAAAAGGAAGGCAATACATAAATAAGGCTTATCTACATAGGCAGGCAATGCAATGTAATGCAAAATCAGTGTAAGCAAGCAAATAAAACATAGCAGGATAACCAAGTCAGGAGGTATGAAGAGGTTGTTAGGCCCCATGCCTTTACCAAGTGGGGAAGGAGGAAGGGAAACCTGTACTGCAGCTGTATTAGCACTCGAACATCTACATTTATGGTAGGTACAAAAAGTACAGTTTTGTACCTACCATAAATGTAGATGTTCGAAGATCCACATTGCTGCAGTCCTTACATATGGGTAGTCCGCTGTTCTCGGTCGGCCCGAATACCAAAGTATTAGGCTGACGTCGGTCATGGGCGCTCAGATCTGACATCATAGCGTCAGGGTATAAAAGCGCATGACCGACGTCATATCCTCAGTCTTTTCTTGCCCCAAATGTCAGAAGGCCCTAAAAAGAAAGGCCACAGCCCAAAAACAGGATGCCTCCCAAAACATGCCTAACAACAACCATCACCCAAACCATATAACCATGCCAAACTACAGAGGGGAAGGAGGGAGGGTTGACTGCAGCAATGTGGATCTTCGAACATCTACATTTATGGTAGGTACAAAACTGTACTATGTTCTTCATCTCACATTGCTGCCGTCCTTACATACGGGTAGAATCCCAAAGCAGAGGTAAAGGGAGGATGGCAAAATCATAAAGCATTAGGGGCTGCTAAAATGCCCTGTAATATTGCAGTGGCAAATCCAGCCCTAGACTTAGAATAAAGAGGAAGGTGGTAATGCTTGGAAAAAGTATGCACTGAACTCCAAGTGGCTGCTTCCAAAATATCTTTTGTAGCTACCCCCCTTAGAAAGGCAGTAGAAGTGGCAGTAGCTCTAGTGGAATGAGGTCTGATTCCAGCCGGAATCTCCTTACCATGATGGGAATAACAAAAAGAAATACAAAACCCAATCCATTTAGAAATAGTTTGTTTTGAAACAGGTTTTCCCTGAGAACCCAAAGCAAAAGAAACAAACAACTGCTGAGACTGCCTGAACCCCTTGGTTCTGCTCAAATAATAACGTAACTGCCTGTGAATATCCAAAGTATGCAAAATCTTCTCCCCTTCATTTTGAGGGTTTGCATAAAAAGTAGGCAAATGAATAGTCTGGTTCAAGGCCACACTAGAAACCACTTTAGGCATAAAGGAAGGATTAGTACGCAAAGATACCCTATCCTTATGAAAAATCAGGAAAGGTTCCACTGCCATAAGGGCCTGTAATTCAGAAACCCTTCTTGCAGAGGTAATGGCCAACAAAAAAGCAGTCTTCCATGATAAATACTTTAACTCGGCAGTAGCTGCAGGCTCAAAAGGTTGTAGAGTAAGCTTTTCCAACACAAAATTGAGATCCCAAGCAGGAGTAGGAGCTCTACGTGGGGGTCTTATGTTCTTTGCCCCTCTAAGAAATTGCTTAAACAAAGGATGGGAAAATAAAGGAGGGTCACAGTCATAGTGAGCAGAAATAGCTGCAGCATGAACCTTTATCGAGGAGAAAGACAAACCCTTGTCCAATAACTCAGTAAGATATTGAAGAGAAACACTTAAATCAGGCTTGGAAACATCAAAGTCCTTCGCTTTGCTCCAAAGAAAAATCTCCTCCATTTATCAGCGTAAACTTTCCTTGTACTAGGCCTTCTGGCCTCCAAAATAACATTCAAAACTTGTTGTGGAAGCTGAGACCCTCCAGGGTCTAAAACAGAATATGCCAGGCTGTGAGATGCAGAGACTGAATCTTGACATTGAGGAAGTGATTGCCCTCCTGAGACAAAAGATGCGGAATCAAAGGCAGAGGCCATGGAGGCTCCTGCATCAAACTCCTCAGTAGTGGGTACCAGTGCTGTCGAGGCCAATCCGGGCTATCAGAATCATGGATGGCTTGTCTATTCTGGCCTTCAGGAGTACCTTGGGAATGAGAGGCAGAGGTGGAAAGGCATAGACATGAAGATTGCTCCAACTGAATGATAGAGCATCCACCTTCCAAGCTGTGGGATGAAACATTTTTGTGCAAAACTTTGGCAACTGGTAATTTAGTGGAGAAGCGAACAGATCTATGTCTGGAGTCCCCCATAACACTGTCAACTTTCGAAACACATGAGGATCCAGTTTCCACTCGTGAGGATCCACAATTTGTCTGCTCAACACATCCGCTAAGGAGTTCTGTGCTCCTGGTAGAAACCTTGCCTTAAGATTGAGGTGTAAACTGAGAGCAGTCTTCCACAAAATCATCGCTTGCCTGCAAAGAGGGTACGAATGGGTTCCCCCTTGCTTGTTGATGTACCACATGACAGTAGTGTTGTCTGTTTGAATCAACACCTGTCCTGGGTGAAGTAAATCCTTGAAAGCCATCAATGCAAATTGGACTGCTAACATCTCCTTCAAGTTGATATGCAAATGTTGAAGTCTGACAGGCCACGTGTCTTGCACCCATTTTCCATTGAGGTGTGCTCCCCAAGCCTTGTCCGAGGCATCTGTCGTTAGAATCTGACTCGCCTCTGGTCGGGTCACAGAGAGTCCCTTGTTTAGGTGACATTCCTGAGCCCACCACAAAAACTCTTTCTGAATGCAAGGTATTATCTGAATGACAGTGTCTAGATCTTGGCAGTGTTGTGTCCATACATTTTTGAGATACCACTGAAGCTTCCTCATATGCAGTTTGGCATTGGGAAGCACCAGAATACAAGATGCCATGAACCCCAAGGCTTGAAGGACTGTCCTTGCAGTCAGCCTGGACTGTAGAGACATTTGATGGAAATAAAGAGAAAGGCTTCTTTGTTTGTCCGGGGTCAAAAAGGCCATCTGGGAAGCTGTATTCAATCTCACACCCAGAAAGCACATGTCCTGAGAGGGTACTAGACTGGACTTTGTTTCGTTCACAGAATACCCTAGGCATCTTAACACTACCATCACATACTGTAGATGATGCAGAAGTTCGTCTTTGTGTTGTGCAATAATCAGGCAATCGTCCAAATAAGGATAAATCTGTATTCCTTTTAACCTGAAAAAGGCTATCACTGGAGCCAGAACCTTTGTGAACACTCTGGGGGCAGTAGATAAGCCAAAGGGCAATGCAGAGAACTGATAATGTAAATTTCCAGCCCGAAAACGCAGGTACCTCCTGCAACTGGGCCTGATAGGAACATGAAGATAAGCCTCTGAGATCCAGAGTTACCATCCAGTGATCTTTTCCCAACAGAGGTAAAAGCTGTTGTAACGTCAGCATTTTGAACTTTGGAATGTCCAGATAAGTGTTGAGGATAGATAAATCCAAAATTGGTCTCCACGTGTTCCCTTTCTTTGGTACTAGAAACAGGCGAGAATAAAATCCTAGTCCCACTTCTGACAGAGGAACTGGTTGTATAGCTCCTATTTGAAGAAGTAAAGAAATCTGCTTGTGAGCCTCTATCCTTTGCCGAGGAGGAACGTCTGGCATGCCTTTGAAAGGAGGCAATGTATGGAAATAGAACTTGTAGCCTCTGTTTATAATGTCCAATACCCATTTGTCCTGGGTGACTAAAAGCCAGTTTTGCTTGAAGTGTTAATTTTCCTCCCAAAGGAGCTGCCAGGGAAGAAGAATCTGGCAGCTGAAAACGCAGGTCATTGGGCCTGTTTACGAAAGGACTGGCCCCTGCCCTCACCTGCGGATTGTGCAGGTGAACTCCAAGTTCTAGGCCTGAATGTACTGTGAGCTCTGCCCCTGCCATGCCTAGATCTACCCCTAGACTGAGAATCAGAAGAAGGGTAGGTCCACCCCTTAGTAGGCCAATTTCTACTAAACTTTGGAGGTTGCACCTGCAAAAAATCTTTAACAGTCTGCATAGACTTAGCCTTGTCTTCCATTTTCTTCAAAACAGACTCCACAGGGGGACCAAACAAAACTTCAGACTGTAAAGGGGCATCCAGAATTCTAGTTTTAACATGCTCGGACAAATTCTGATCCTTAAGCCAGGCGTGCCTACGAAGAACTGATCCAGTGGCAGCCACCCTAGAAGAGGCCTGTACAGCATCAAAACCACACTGCAAAGAATGCTTACCCACCTGTTCAGAGACATGTACTAAATCCTGCAATTCTTTACACTCTATGCCCTCTGCCAAAGCATCCACTTTAGATTTTAGCTGAGAAAGGAGGAAATTCTGATACTTCAACATATGAAACTGGCAATTTAAAGCCCTCATAGCTAAAGTAGAAGAGGTATACACCTTCTTACCCCATCTATCCAAAGCTCTAGCTTCCTTATCTAGAGGAACCGGATTCTTTACAACAGAAGCTCTAACACCCTTAGGCCCCTGACTAACAGTTTCTGGGTCCGCCCTAGGACTCTTATACAGATATTTATGAGCCTCAGGCACCCTGTAATACCTGTCTGGTTTAACTGGCGCAGGAGGCAAAGAATCTGGATTAAGGGAAGCCTCCGAGAAAACACCTTGAACAACATCCAAAACAGGAGGTATAGCCAAGGGTCTATGCTGTGGTAAAAACAAGAATTCCCTAAGCCTCTTTCGTGAATCAGAGAAATCCTGTCCTTCCCACTTAAAATGCTCCCTCATGGAATGCAGAATTTCTGAAAACGAAAAATCCTCTGGAGGAGAAGCAGAAGGAGTGGAATCCTCTGCATCAGAATCCGAATAAGGGGGAAAATCTTGAATATCTTCAGCAGAAGAGTCTGAGTCGTCTGAGGCCTGATCCAAACTTTCCAACTCTAGTCCCACCCTGGGCCTCTTATCCGGAGGGGGCATAGAACCTCTAATTAAAGAAATCAAATCTTCTGCCATTTTAAGCATGTGCTTTTTGGGCACAGACCCTGAAGTACCTGGAGGGACACCAGAGGAAGGCAAAACAGACATGCCCTTAGAAGAAGCCTTAGAAATAGTAGCCGAAGGCCTAACCACCTTAGGCATAGAAGGGAGAACAGTAACCTGAGAGGCCCCTTCAGCTTGACCTGACTCCTGTGAGGCCACATCCTGCAAAATCAAAGTTTCCCCCTGAGACTCAACAGAAACTTCAGCCGGATCCACCTGCTCCACTGTAGCTTCTGCAGGACCGGCGTCCGAAACGGACGAATCAACCTGTCTAGGTTTCAAGGATTTGTCTTTGCGCTTCTTCGTGGAAGCGGGCGGAGGATCCGACGGCATATTATAATTACACCGCTTACCAAAGACTAATCTAGCACAATCTAACCTTCTTTTTATAGTGCGCTTATTAAACCTAGCACAAAACCGACACCCGACTACGTCGTGGTCCGGTCCCAAACAAGGAATGCAAAGAGAGTGATAATCCCTATGCGGTATCGGTTTCCCACAAGAAATACAATTATTCACTTTTTCTGACATCCGGAATTAACTGAGGCAAGAAAAACAAAAATATTCCCAACGGGGTACTTAGCCCAACTTGGTTTCGGTCTGAAACTCAGAATACGAAAATTTCAGAACGCCGAACGGCACTTGCAACGCTGCTTCTGCATCGGACCATGCGGCAAAAAAGACTGAGGATATGACGTCGGTCATGCGCTTTTATACCCTGACGCTATGATGTCAGATCTGAGCGCCCATGACCGACGTCAGCCTAATACTTTGGTATTCGGGCCGACCGAGGACAGCGGACTACCCATATGTAAGGACTGCAGCAATGTGAGATGAAGAACATCTGTACTATGTTCATCGTGCATACAGCTGCAGTAATCACAGATGGGTAGAGTCCCAAAGCTATGCATAGGGTGGTAGGTACTATGAGGAACTGGGTTGAGCCAGAATGCCCTGCAAAACAGCAGTGGCAAAGCCTGCTCTTGTTCTGGAATATAAGGGTAGGTGGTAGTGTTTTGTGAAGGTATGTACAGAACTCCAAGTGGCTGCCTCCAAAATATCCTTAGTAGGAACGCCTCTGAGGAAGGCTGTAGAGGTGGTTGTGGCCCTGGTGGAGTGAGATCTGATACCAGTAGGGACAGATTTCCCATGATAGGAATAACAAAACCGTATGCAGTGGCCAATCCACTTGGAAATGGTCTGTTTGGTAACTGGTTTCCTTGAGCCCCTACGCATAGGACACAAAAAGTTGTTCTGATTTCCTGAAGGACTTTGTTCTGTCCAAATAATAACGTAGCTGCCTATGGATGTCTAAAGTGTGAAGCAGCCTCTCCCCTTTGTTTTGAGGGTTAGGGTAAAAGGTAGGTAGGTGTATGGCTTGATTTAAGGCTACCCTGGATACCACTTTTGGCATAAAAGATGGGTTGGTACGAAGGGAAACCCTGTCCTGATGGAAGATGAGGAAGGGCTGCACCGCCATGAGGGCCTGTAGTTCAGAAACCCTACGAGCTGAAGTGATGGCCAGAAGGAAAGCTGTTTTCCAGGACAAATGTTGCAGATCTGTTGAGGCAGCAGGTTCAAAGGGAGGCAATGTTAATTTTTCTAGTATGTAATTAAGGTCCCAGGCTGGTATTGGTTGCTTCCTTGGAGGTCTTATATTCTTAGCCCCTCTGAGGAACTGTCGTAAGAGTGGGTGAGAGAATAGAGGAGGATCCGTGTTGAATTCTGCAGAAATGGCTGAGGCATGTATTTTTATGGAAGAAAATGAAAGTCCACTGTTCAGCTATGTACTGTAAAACCTGAGGCAAATTCAATTTTCTAGGGTCCTGGCCTCTTTTCCCATTACAACAGCAAAACCGCTTCCATTTTGCAAAGTAAGCTTTTCTAGTAGATGGTCTTCTGGCCTCCAAAATGACATCCTGCACCTCCTTGGAGAGTAGGGACTGTTGTGGTGTCAAGGAATTTTCCATGCAGCGAGGTTGAGTGTTTTCAGCTGACTGTGAAGAGTTTTGTAGCTGTTCTGAGTCAGTAGGAGAGGCATTACAGGCAGGGACCAGGGAGGAGTATGTGTTAGGCTCCTCAGGAGTGGATACTAGTGTTGCCTTGGCCAATCTGGAGCAATCAGTATCATCCTCTGTTTGTCTGTTCTTGCTTTCAAAAGCACCTTGGGCAGAAGGGGCAGAGGTGGGAATGCATAAACTGTCCATGCTGTCCAACTGAATGAAAGGGCGTCCACTTTCCAGGCCTTTGGATGAAAGGTCCTTGAACAAAACTTTTTCAGTTGATAGTTCCTGTGGGAGGCAAAAAGATCCATGTCTGGCCTCCCCCACGCTTGGATTATCTCTGTAAACACCCGAGGATGTAACTTCCATTCGTGTGGATCTGTCATATTTCTGCTTAGAGTGTCTGCCAGTGTGTTTTCCAGTCCTGGCAAGTATTGTGCTTGAAGTTAGATTTGTCTTTCCAGAGCCAAGTTCCAAAGAGTCATGGCTAGTTTGCACAAGGGGTATGAATGTGTTCCTCCTTGTTTATGTACCACATTACTGTGGTGTTGTCTGTTCTTATCAGTAATTGTCCTGGATGCAGGAAGTCCTTGAAAGCTGTAATTGCATTTATCACTGCTAGCATTTCTTTTTGATTGATGTGAAGGTGCTTTTCCTTTTGGTACCATCTGCCCTGAATGCACCTGTCTTTCATGTGCGCCCCCCAGGCGTAATCTGAGGCGTCTGTGGTTATGACTTGTTTTGCTTGAGGCTTGCAGAATGGAAGGCCTGTGTTTACTTGACATGCTTGGGCCCACCATAGAAATTCCTTTTGCAAACATGGAATTATTGGTATAATTGCTTCCAAACTGTGACTGTGTTGAGACCATAGATTTTTTAGGTACCATTGAAGTTTCCTCATATGCAGCTTTGCACATGGGATTAGAAGAATGCAAGATGCCATGAATCCCAGAGCCTGCAGGATTTTCCTTGCAGTAAGCCTGGTACTTTTTGCTAGTGTTTTGAAGTACTAAGATAGTTGCCCTTGTTTTTCGTGCGTAAGATATGCCATCTGGGTGTTTGTGTCCAAATTGGCACCCAGGAAGGTTATTTTCTGAGATGGTGTTAGTCTTGATTTCTCCTTGTTGATGGTATATCCCAGAGAAAGCAGTAACCGTGTCACAAGCCAGATGTTCCAGTAGTATGCGTTTGCTGTCCGCTTGGATCAGGCAGTCGTCCAGATAAGGGTAAATTTGTATCCCTTGAAGTCTGCAGTAGGCAATCACTGATGCCAGGCATTTTGTGAATACTCTGGGAGCAGTAGATAAGCCAAAGGGCAATGCAGAGAATTGATAGTGGATTGAACCTGCAAGAAATCTGAGGTATCTTCTGCAGCTTTGTCTGATTGGGACATGCAGGTATGCCTCCTTGAGGTCCAATGTTACCAGCCAAAACTCCTTGCCCAGCATGGGAAGAAGTTGCTGTAATGTGAGCATCTTGAATTTTGGCACAAGTAGGAATGTGTTTAGGATGGATAAGTCCAAAATGGGTCTCCAGTCTGTTCCTTTTCTTGGTACCAGAAAAAGTCTTGAATAAAAACCTTGACCTTGTTGGAGTGTAGGTACCTTTTGTATAGCTCTCATGTTTAGGAGCTTTGAAATTTGCAGTTGTGCCTCTGCCCTTTGATTTTGTGGCAGGTTTGGCATGCCTCTCATTTTTGGAAGAGTGTGAAATTGAAATTTGTAGCCTCTGTTTATAATGTCCAGTATCCATTTGTCTGTTGTGACAATATGCCAATTGCTTGCAAATAATGCTAGTTTCCCTCCCAAAGGTGCTGTCAGCTGAGACTTGCTTGGCATGGAAATGAGGGAGTCATTGGGTTTGCTTCCTGTATTGCTGTGCACTGTCTTCACCACCTCTTGGTGCTGGAGATTGCCATTGTCTGCCTCTATATGATCCTTGTGATTGCCCTCTGCCCCTTGTGCGCCTGTATCTGCCTCTTTGGGGCTTGTCAGTGGCTGGAAAGGACCAGTTTTTGAAGGCCAATTTCTGCTAAAACGTGGTGGTTGGACCTGTAAGAAAGCCTTGACAGTTTGCATAGATTTGGCTTTTTCTTCCATTTTCCGTAGTATGTCCTCAGCATTAGTACCAAATAATACATCCTTTTGTAAAGGAGCATCAAGAAGTTTAGCTTTCACATGATCAGGTAAATTTTGTTCCCTAAGCCAGGCATGCCTGCGAATGACTGATCCTGTGGCAGCCGCTCTACTGGAAGCCTCTAGGGCATCATAACCACATTATAAGGTGTTTACCCACTTGCTCCGCACTATGCATCATATCCTGTAACTCTTTTAAATCTGGTTGTTCAGGTCGAGACATTTTGTTCCTTAATTGTGATAACAGGTACTGTTGATATTTAATCATATGAAACTGACAGTTTAAGGCCCTCATGGCTAGGGTGGCCGAGGTATATACCTTTTTACCCCACCTTTCTAGAGATCTGGATTCCCTTTCTGCAGGGAGTGGATTCTTGGCAGTGGAGGCCTTTAATCCCTTGGGACCTTGTGAAATGGTTTCAGGGTCAGCATTATGGCCTTTGTAGAGAAATTGGTGAGAGCTGGGTACTCTGTAATACCTATCAGGTTTTACTGGTGCAGGAGGCAGAGAATCAGGGTTAAGGCAAGCCTCCGAATAGACATCATCCAGTACATCCAAAACAGGGGGTATAGCCATAGGTCTGTGCTGAGGTAACCAAAGAAATTCCCTAAGTCTTTTCTTGGAATCTGAAAAGTCTTGGCCTTCCCAATGGAAGTGTTCCCTCAAAGTGTGCAAGGTTTCCCCAAAATAAAAATCCTCAGGAGGGGATACAGAAGGAATGGACTGTTCTGCATCCGAATCCTCAAAAGGAGAGTAAGAGTGTTCCTCTGCATCAGAATGTTCTGATAAAATGGATCCCTGATCAGAAGAGGGAGATTCTTCCTCCACTCTGGGTCTCTTGTCAGGAGGGGGCCGAGAACCTCTGATAAGAGTAATTAAATCCTCAGCCATTTTAAGCATCTGTTTCTTAGGCATGGGTCCAGGAGATGGGCCCTGTGCAACAGGCCTCGTGGGATGCCTGGCTGCTTTGGATTTAGTAAAAGCCTTTATTGAAAAAGAAGATGAGGGCCTAAATACACCATGGGTGGAGGTGGACCTGTCCACATTAGTAGGCTCGACATTAGCAGGGGCTTCGGTTGTAGTCTGGGAAAGGACCGAGGACCCAGCGGTCTCGGGTACAGAGAACACCGCCAAAGGAGTGTCGTCGGTAGTCAGGGAGTGCAAAGGCGTCTCGCTGAGAACCGGACCACGTGTAGCCTGTTTTGGCATGGTGTCGGCGGAGACCACGGGTCTCGCGTGTCGGTCTTTTCCTTGCGTTTTTTGGAC
This sequence comes from Protopterus annectens, assembly GCF_019279795.1. Taxonomy (NCBI): domain Eukaryota; kingdom Metazoa; phylum Chordata; order Ceratodontiformes; family Protopteridae; genus Protopterus; species Protopterus annectens. The sequence goes on from NC_056737.1 coordinate 931,931,701, forward strand.
AAAACGGTAGTCGGAGTGTTCGACGACATCTTATAATCAAAAGCTTTACCAAAGTAGTGTTGGGCGAACTCCGCCCAATGCTTGATAGTGCGTTTATTGAAGGTAGCGCAAAAGTGACAGCCCGAGACGTCGTGGTCTGGGCCCAAACAAGGTATGCAACGGGAATGGAAATCCTTATGCGGTATTTGCTTCCCACAAGAAATACAATTATTAACTTTTTCTGACATCGGTCTGAGGCAAGAAAAGTTTCCCCAACGGGGTACTTAGCTTTAAAGAAGACTTCGTTTCCAATTTTTTCGTAATTCAGGAGCTGGCCGACCAGCACTTGCGAACTGCTTCTGCTTCGGGCACCGCGCGGCGAAAAAGACTGGAGAACATGGCGTCGGCTGTGTCTTATATACTCTGGCCTTACTGACGTCAGAAGAGTAAGCGACGACAACCGACGCCGGACCAGGACTTTGGAATTCGGCCGACCGAGGGACCGCCTGACGGCTGAAAACCCATCTGTGATTACTGCAGCTGTATGCACGATGAACATGAGGGGTGGCTCAGTATTATAACGAGCTGAGATGGCAGAGGCATGAATCTTAATTGAAGAGAAAAATAGGCCCTTGTGGAGCATTTCTGTTAAGTAATCTAGTATATGAGGTAAGCTGGGCACAGTTGTGCCCATCCCTTGAGACTGGCTCCAGGCACAGTATCTTTTCCACTTTTCTGAATAGGATTTTCTAGTACTAGGCCTCCTTGCCTCAAGAATGACATCCAGCACCTGCTTACTGAGGGTTGCTAGAGGTGAGTTCAGGGGATTAAGCCAGGCTGCAAGGCTCAGGGTCTGAAGCTGAGTGTGTAGAATTTGCCCCCCCTGCTGGGACAGCAGGGAAGGGGTCTGAGGCAGGTGCCATGGTTGTAGCACTGTCAGACTGCGCAAAAGAGGATACCAGTGCTGGCATGGCCAGTATGGTGCAATCAGGATTGTCCTTGGCTTGTCCTGTTTGATCTTTAGTAGAACCTTTGAGAGAAGAGGCAGAGGCGGAAAGGCACAGGCAGAGGCTTTCCCAGGAAAAGGACAGTGCATCCACCTTCCAAGCTTGGCTGTGGGGAGTCCTGGTGCAGTATTTGTTTAATTGATAGTTGTGAGGGGAAGCAAACAGGTCCACCTCTGGTGCTCCCATCGGTTCCCCAAAAGCTTGAATATTTTAGGTTCCAGTTTCCATTTGTGAGGGTCCATGAGCTTTCTGCTTAAGTCGTCTGCCAGTGAATTTAGTTTGCCTGACAGGAATTGAGCTTGTAGGTGCACTTGGTTGCTCAAGGCTGTGTTCCACAGAGCCATGGCTTGTCTGCAGAGTGGGTAGGAATGTGTCCCCCCCCTGTTTGTTTATGTACCACACAACTGTGGTGTTGTCTGTCTTTTCCAATAGTTGTCCTGGAAGAATAAGGCCTTTGAAGGCTGTCAGAGCATTCTGTACAGCTAACATTTCTTTCTGATTGATATGCAGGTGCATCTGCTTTGGGTTCCATTTGCCCTGAATACACTGCCCTGCCATGCGAGCCCCCCCATGCATAATCCGATGCGTCTGTTAGGGTTTGGGTGGCAGGGGGTAGAGTGAAAGGGAGTCCCTTGTTTTGGTTGCAGGCCTCTGCCCACCAAAGGAACTCTGCCCTTAGACACGGAATGATAGGAATTATTGTTTCCATGTCCTGAGAATGTTGACACCACAGACTTTTTAGATAACACTGAAGTTTCCTCATATGCAGTCTTGCATCGGCTGATGCCTTTATACCCGAAGAACTGCCGCAATGACGTCGGGTGAAGTGTGACACCAGCCGAAGCCAGACCCAGACTTTGGAATCCGGCCGACCGAAGGGCTGCCTGATGACAGGACAACCCATTTGTAAAGACTGCAGATGCATCCTTGAAGGACATCCCCAGATCTTTCAGTATTTACCTTGCAGATAGCTGGATTTTTGTGGCCAGTAGGTTGAAGTAAGTTGTCAAATAAATTTGTTTCTCTGGAGTGAGGAACGCCATCTGGAAAGTTGTGTTCAAGCTTGCTCCCAGGAATACAATCTGTTGGCAGGGTACTAGGTGCGATTTCTTTTCACTGATGGTGTACCTCAGTGAAGTTAGAAGTTTCTTTACAAATACCAGGTGCTGTAGTTACAAGTCCTGACATTCTACCTGAATCAGGCAATTGTCCAAGTATGGGTAAATCTGAATACTTCTCTGCCTGCAAAAATCAATGGCTGGAGCTAGGCACTTTGTGAATACCCTGGGCACAGTAGATAAGCCAAAGGGAAGTGCAGAGAACTGATAGTGCATAGAGCCTGCCCTGAAACGAAGGTATTTCCTGCAGGATTCCCTTATGGGGGTGTGCAGGTAAGCTTCTTTTAAGTCTAGGGTTGCCAGCCAGGCATCCTTGGCTAGCATAGGAAGCAGCTGTTGGAGAGTTAGCATTTTGAATTTTGGAACCACCAGAAAGGCGTAATAGATAAATCCAGGATAGGACGCCAGGAGTTTTCTTTTATGGAAACCAGGAACAGTCTTGAGTAAAAGCCGTGTCCCCTTTGTTCTGCTGGGGCAGGTTAAATAGCCTTGATGCTGAGGAGATAAAGTACCTGCTTTTGGGCCTCCGCCCACTGGTTTGGGGGGAGGTCTGGCCATCCCCTTAGGGTTGGGAGTGAGTGGAAGTGGAATCTGTATCCTACAGAAACAATGTTTAAAACACATTTGTCTTTGGTAATGTGCTCCCATTTTTTTGCATGCAGGGCGAGTTTTCCTCCTTAAGGTGCAAGTACTTGAGCAAGGCTTGGGGGAGTTAAGGATAAGTCATTGTGCAGGTTTACCATAGGGGGTTGGCTTACTACTACGTTTTGGACATGGGAGCACCCCACTGCTTAGATCTGTGCATAACCTGAGACTGAAGTCTTGGGGATCTGCTGCCCCTGGGTTTGGACTGAAGGCCTGGAAAGGACCAGTTCTTTGAAGGCCAATGCCTACTGAATCCAGGTGGCTGTACTTGTAAGAAATCTTTAACAGTTTGCACAGATTTAGTTTTCTCCTCCATCCTTTTGAGACCTTCTGCTGCTTTATTGCCAAATAGGCGCTCTTGGTTTCAGGGTGCATCCAGTAATTTTGCTTTGACATGATCTGGCAAGTTTTTTTCCTTAAGCCAAGCATGCCTTCTAAGAACAGACCCAGTGACAGCAGCCCTACAAGATGCTTCTAAAGTAGCAAAACCACACCGCAAAGTATGTTTACCAACTTGGTCAGCAGAATGCATTAACTCTTGTAAATCTTTGTGTTCTGCACAGTCAGGAATCAACATAATTTTCTGTTTAATTAGCCCCATAATATGCTGCTGATACTTTAACATATGAAACTGGCAATTTAAAGCCCTAATGACCAGGGTAGCAAGAGGTGTATACCTTCTTACCCTGTCTAAAGCCCTAGAATCCCTGTCAGAAGGGTCTTTCCCTGCCTTTTGGTCCTTGGGAAATGGTCTCTGGATCCACAGTAGGATTCTTGAAAAGGGATTTGAGAGAGGCAGGTACTCTATAGTACCAGTCAGGTTTCCTGGGAGCTGGAGGCAAAGTACCGGGGTAAGGCTAGATTCCAAGAAAACATCATCCACAGACTCCAGAACAGGAGGGATAGCTAGAGGTCTCTGCTGAGGCAGTTTTAAAAATTTCCTGAGTCTCTTTTTAGACAGAGTAGTCCTGGCTTTCCCCGCAGAAATGCTCCCTAAGGGGATGCAGGGTTTCACCAAAAGAAAAATCTTCTGGAGGGGAAGTAGAGGGAATGGAATCCTCTGCATCGGAATCCTCACAGGTAGAGAAGGGTACGTCCTGGTAGTCAGAAGGAATATATCAGATTCCTGATCAGAAGAATCGGAAGGAAAATCAGTTCTAGGTCTCTCTGAGGGGGGAGGCTGGCTTCCCCTAATTAAGGTAATAAGATCTTCAGCCATTCTAATCATTTGTTTTTGAGGCCTGTGGGCCTGAGAATGCACTTTGGTCATCTGTTTCCTAGTAACCAAAGAAAGAAACTGACAGTCAAAAACAAGTAGCGTACGGCACCAGGACAAACCCAGTCAACACAAGGACGTATCAAAAAATGTTCAAGTTGTATCAAAAAATGTTCAAGTTGATTACAACACCAAAAGCCAGATACCTCCTCGTTATTAGTTTGTGAACGCAATTTAATGTTAGAAACGTTTTCGCTTCCTACACGGAAGAAGCTTCATCAGACAGTGAAACACGGAACATGATTCAATTTAAACTAAGCAAAAAGGAAAAACAATGATGTCATTTCCTTCAATACATCCATCTATTTTTTAAAAGGCAAGCACCATTTCTTTTAATAATTATTACAGTCACTACTAAGTGAACGAAAGTGCACATTCACATAAAATGACACCATTAACCAATAAAACTGGTTCCTTGTAGATGTCAAAACACAATACAATTAGAAATGTCTTTCAGTGCAAATAAGTTTCAGTGGAACAACGTATAAAACAGACCTTACTTGAAGGTTTGGTTGTTTTTGTACCCTACCTTTTTGAAAAGAGGAATAAATGACATTAAAAAAGTTGTTAAAAAAGCTATTAAAAAAGCCATAATAAAGCTTGTTATAAACACAACTCAGCTCTTAATAAGTCTATAAAGACTATAGCCTATATTATTACAAGTTTCTTTAAAAGTGTTAAAAATATTGTAAATTGTAAGAACACTATAGGAGACAATGCTGGTAAAAAAATTTTTTCAAAATTTTTTCAAAAAGAAAAAAAAAAAAAGGAGAAAAAGGAGGATTTAAACTCAGTACTATATGTAGCACGGTACCTCTTCTTATTAATACCCTGCAGGGGCACTAATTAAAATATTGAGAGAGAGATACAACAAAAAACTGAAAAAAGTATAACTTGAGGTGAAAAAGAAATATATATATGTCTATATATTACCTCAAGTAACTTTTATATTTCAGCACAGCCAAAATGTTGCATGCTTCATTTAATCCTGGATAGGAAAAAGCATTTAGGCGTAACTGCCATTCTAATTCTCTAATCTCAAGTAAAAGAGCTTGTGGGCCCCCTCTTATACCTACATTGACACTATCAATGCCCATGTAGGAGAAACTATGTCCAGTGTGTTTAATAATGTGTTTAGAAAGTGCGTTGTCGCCTTTTTTAGTTCTAATTGCATAATTATGTTGGTAAAGGCGGTCCCTTAATCTACGGTCCGTCTTACCAACATAAAATGCAGGGCAACAATTACAAAACGCAAGATACACCACAGATTTAGTGTTACAAGTGATTTTATGATTGATGTTATATTTGATACCGTTAACCATGAATGAATTGCCTACTTTTAAAAATCTACACAAATTGCACATCCCACAAGTAGCAGTACCATTATGTCTCAAGAAAAAATCAGTAGGGTCTTCCCTAGATTGAAGTAGTTCTTTTAAGTTGTTACCCCTCTTAAAAACAAAGGATGGTTGTAAACCTAGGGTTTCAATCAACTGTGGGTTGTTCAAAATGAAGAACCAATTTTTCTTAATAATTGAACAAATGGCATTAATATGCCTATTGTAAGTAATAACCAAACTGGACTTAAAGTCAGCCCTACTGGTTTCAAATAATGTACTTGGTTCTTCATCCACAACATCAGCTTCAGAATTATTGGCCACTAGTGTATAGGATTCTGAACCCGCCCTTTGTACAATAGTGAAATCAACATTTCGTTGTGAAAGAAGGGGTTTATAGAATCCATTCTCTCTTTTAAGAGAGACTTCCTCGATTAAACAATCGATAAATTCAATGGGGTACCCCCTGTTAGAAAACATAATCTTAAGGTTTAAACACTCGGTCTCAAAAGATTCAATGGTGTTACACATGCGTACCGCGCGGACCAATTGTCCTTTCACAATAGACTTCCTCTGTTTCCATGGGTGGTTGCTATCAAAATGGAGGAAGCCGTTGCAGTACGTTGTTTTTCTAAAGATACTAGACAGGTAACCTTGGTAACCCACATCTTTAACAAGTTTGATGTCTAAATAATCAATTTCTCTAGTAGAAATGGTATGTAAATTTTAAAAATGTAGAAGAGCTATTCATGTATTCAACCATGTTACTAGCCTGCTGTTCATCACCATCAAAAAGGATGAATACATCATCCAAGAACCGAGTGTAAAATCTAATAGAACTTTGAAAGGTGGTATTGTTCAAAAGACAAGTGTTCTCCCAGTGTGCAACCACTAAGTTTGCAACACTGCCACATAGTGAACCCATTGCAATCCCTCTTTTTTGTAGATAATAACGTTTATCAAAGATAAAGAAGTTGGAAGATAGGACAATGTCTAACAATTGTGTAACAGAAATCTCATCCTTAGGAGCTCCTAGTTTTAAAAGCATTAATTCAACCCATTCGATGGCCTCCTGATGTGGAATAGATGTATATAAATCAACAACATCTATTGTTAGAAAATTAAAGGCCACATCAAAAGGAATCATGTCCATAGATTGAAGAAAGGACCATGAGTCCTTACATATCTGAGGGATGAGTTTAATGTATTTAGAAATAATATGGTCAACTACCCTGGCACAAGGGTGGGTGATTGAATTCCTACCATCAATCAATGCCCGCATAGGTGGGTCCACTAAATTTTTGTGAATTTTCGGGATCCCAAACATGATTGGGATCCTCGGAAAAGAGATATCAATGAAGTTGAATGTATCGATATCGATTAAACCATCGATAAACAAATCTCTAAAATACCCTTTGATTCTATTGTGTTGTCCAGACATCTCATTTAAGGAAGAAGACTCATATGCGGGCGAATCCAGGACTTTTAACATCCTAGAGTTGTAATCTTCTTTATTGAAGATGACAAGCCCCCCACCCTTATCGGGTTTAATAACCCTGATAGGCATGTCCCTCAAATTTTTCAAACCATGTCTTTGTTCACGTGAGATGTTGCTCTTGTTATCAAACCATTTAAGGTTTTCAAAAAGTAGCCTTAAGTCTAGCTCACAGGCGCTTTCAAACATAAACAGAGAGGGGTGCAACGGGGGATTGAAAACACTTCTCATTTTGAAAGTAGGTTTATCATTACTCAAATCACCTTGAAATAACACCTTAAGGTTCAATCCCCGAACAAAACATTTCAAATCAGTGAGAACTTTGGTGAGATTAACACTTTGATCAGGAACAAAGGATAAACCAAATGCTAACAAGTCAATCAAGTCTCTGTCAATATGTATAGTAGAGAAATTATAGACTTTGAAGTCCTTTAGTGTTGTATAAGACTGTAGGAACAGCCACAGGTATAGCTATACATTCATGATCAAAGGCTAGTTGGCTTTGTTCTTTTTGTTCTGCCTCTGATAATATTTCCGTCCTAAAAAGGCTTCTGCTGCCCTCTATAGTTAGGCGGTTCCCTTGATTATTATAATTTTCACGGATCCTGTTGCTTCTCCTCGGTTCCTGAACCGAGTTATCATCCGTGAAGTCAGGGTCGAGCAGACACATCAGGAGGGTCATCATGTGACCCATCTCTGGCCAAAAGTGTATCATCTCCATTGATCCCACTGATGTTGTTAGTCGTTGCCCAAATTCTGGATTGTTCCTGTTCAAAGATTTCTGCAAATTAGGGTATGCGATTTGGCTAGCGTAGGCTTGCCTGTCTCTGGTCAATTTCTTGTTTTTGTTGGTTTTGAATTTAGCCAACAAAGCATCAATACTTTGAAAGGTTCGATGATAATCATATTTGTACCTGTCAAAGTTTAAATCATTTTTAATTTTATCGTCTAAGTCACTTGTCTCCACCAATAAAGAGTCAATTTGTCTTGAGTAATGTTGCACCATTAACTCAAGTAACTCAAGCCCTTGTTATCAAAAAGGCAAGATAAGTCATTAATGAACATAGTGTCCTGAAACAGACCTGTAGGGGCAAACGTGCTCCTTAGGCCCTTAGGTATAATTCTCTCTTTGATGCATTGTCTGAAATAGGAAACTTCTAATTGAAGTTTCCTTATTTTTAACATTTTATCATCAAGCATTTTAAGATGATTAATAATGCTGTCATTAGTGTTACCTGTAGAATTTCTTCCCGTAGCCGGTGGCCCCGAGTCGGTCGGGGAGCCAAATGCCAAAGCCTCAAGGTTCCCTGCCCATGCTGTAAATGAGGGCACGCCAATAAGCCCGGGATTATCCAAGCGCCCCGTGTCACCATAAAGAAGATTGTTGTGGTCCGGCGCTACATTCATATCAGGAGAATGCCGTTCAAGTGTTCGTGTTCTCTCCGGCAAATATCCTTCACTGAACATTTTTTGATACGTCCTTGTGTTGACTGGGTTTGTCCTGGTGCCGTACGCTACTTGTTTTTGACTGTCAGTTTCTTTCTTTGGTTACCAGTATGTCTGTTTCCGGCTCTACGAGCCCCAGGACACCGGTTCTCTTCAGCTCTAGTAGCGGTTCTAATAATGACGAACCGAAGAGTATGGATTCTCTCATTCTCTTATTAACACAGCGCTTGGATGCTCTCAACAACCGATTGGACAGAATTGACAACAACGGAACATCAGGTGCACAGAATTTAAACCCAAATTTGCCTGGGTTTAATGCCTCTACAGATACGAACATGTCCAGTGGACTTTCAGCGTCTTTTCCGCTTGGTCAACCTCAGCGAACGTCTCGCAGCCCTAATCCACTTATTTCTGCTGAACCTACTAGCTCTGATAGGGCAGGGGGTTCCATGAGGCTTGGAGAAAACCATAACAGTGAAGGATATTTGCCGGAGAGAACACGAACACTTGAACGGCATTCTCCTGATATGAATGTAGCGCCGGACCACAACAATCTTCTTTATGGTGACACGGGGCGCTTGGATAATCCCGGGCTTATTGGCGTGCCCTCATTTACAGCATGGGCAGGGAACCTTGAGGCTTTGGCATTTGGCTCCCCGACCGACTCGGGGCCACCACTCTGGGAAGAAATTCTATAGGTAACACTAATGACAGCATTATTAATCATCTTAAAATGCTTGATGATAAAATGTTAAAAATAAGGAAACTTCAATTAGAAGTTTCCTATTTCAGACAATGCATCAAAGAGAGAATTATACCTAAGGGCCTAGGAGCACGTTTGCCCCTACAGGTCTGTTTCAGGACACTATGTTCATTAATGACTTATCTTGCCTTTTTGATAAACAAGGGCTTGAGTTACTTGAGTTAATGGTGCAACATTACTCAAGACAAATTGACTCTTTATTGGTGGAGACAAGTGACTTAGACGATAAAATTAAAAATGATTTAAACTTTGACAGGTACAAATATGATTATCATCGAACCTTTCAAAGTATTGATGCTTTGTTGGCTAAATTCAAAACCAACAAAAACAAGAAATTGACCAGAGACAGGCAAGCCTACGCTAGCCAAATCGCATACCCTAATTTGCAGAAATCTTTGAACAGGAACAATCCACAATTTGGGCAACGTACTAACAACATCAGTGGGATCAATGGAGATGATACACTTTTGGCCAGAGATGGGTCACATGATGACCCTCCTGATGTGTCTGCCTACGACCCTGACTTCACGGATGATAACTCGGCGGTTCAGGAACCGAGGAGAAGCAACAGGATCCGTGAAAATTATAATAATCAAGGGAACCGGCCTAACTATAGAGGGCAGCAGAAGCCTTTTTTAGGACGGAAATATTATCAGAGGCAGAACAAAAAGAACAAAGCCAACTAGCCTTTGATCATGAATGTATAGCTATACCTGTGGCTGTTCCTACAGTCTTATACAACACTAAAGGGGACTTCAAAGTCTATAATTTCTCTACTATACATATTGACAGAGACTTGATTGACTTGTTAGCATTTGGTTTATCCTTTGTTCCTGATCAAAGTGTTAATCTCACCAAAGTTCTCACTGATTTGAAATGTTTTGTTCGGGGATTGAACCTTAAGGTGTTATTTCAAGGTGATTTGAGTAATGATAAACCTACTTTCAAAATGAGAAGTGTTTTCAATCCCCCGTTGCACCCCTCTCTGTTTATGTTTGAAAGCGCCTGTGAGCTAGACTTAAGGCTACTTTTTGAAAACCTTAAATGGTTTGATAACAAGAGCAACATCTCACGTGAACAAAGACATGGTTTGAAAAATTTGAGGGACATGCCTATCAGGGTTATTAAACCCGATAAGGGTGGGGGGCTTGTCATCTTCAATAAAGAAGATTACAACTCTAGGATGTTAAAAGTCCTGGATTCGCCCGCATATGAGTCTTCTTCCTTAAATGAGATGTCTGGACAACACAATAGAATCAAAGGGTATTTTAGAGATTTGTTTATCGATGGTTTAATCGATCGATACATTCAACTTCATTGATATCTCTTTTCCGAGGATCCCAATCATGTTTGGGATCCCGAAAATTCACAAAAATTTAGTGGACCCACCTATGCGGGCATTGATTGATGGTAGGAATTCAATCACCCACCCTTGTGCCAGGGTAGTTGACCATATTATTTCTAAATACATTAAACTCATCCCTCAGATATGTAAGGACTCATGGTCCTTTCTTCAATCTATGGACATGATTCCTTTTGATGTGGCCTTTAATTTTCTAACAATAGATGTTGTTGATTTATATACATCTATTCCACATCAGGAGGCCATCGAATGGGTTGAATTAATGCTTTTAAAACTAGGAGCTCCTAAGGATGAGATTTCTGTTGTTACACAATTGTTAGACATTGTCCTATCTTCCAACTTCTTTATCTTTGATAAACGTTATTATCTACAAAAAAGAGGGATTGCAATGGGTTCACCTTGCGGTGGCAGTGTTGCAAACTTAGTGGTTGCACACTGGGAGAACACTTGTCTTTTGAACAATACCACCTTTCAAAGTTCTATTAGATTTTACACTCGGTTCTTGGATGATGTATTCATCCTTTTTGATGGTGATGAACAGCAGGCTAGTAACATGGTTGAATACATGAATAGCTCTTCTACATTTTTAAAATTTACATACCATTTCTCTACTAGAGAAATTGATTATTTAGACATCAAACTTGTTAAAGATGTGGGTTACCAAGGTTACCTGTCTAGTATCTTTAGAAAAACAACGTACTGCAACGGCTTCCTCCATTTTGATAGCAACCACCCATGGAAACAGAGGAAGTCTATTGTGAAAGGACAATTGGTCCGCGCGGTACGCATGTGTAACACCATTGAATCTTTTGAGACCGAGTGTTTAAACCTTAAGATTATGTTTTCTAACAGGGGGTACCCCATTGAATTTATCGATTGTTTAATCGAGGAAGTCTCTCTTAAAAGAGAGAATGGATTCTATAAACCCCTTCTTTCACAACGAAATGTTGATTTCACTATTGTACAAAGGGCGGGTTCAGAATCCTATACACTAGTGGCCAATAATTCTGAAGCTGATGTTGTGGATGAAGAACCAAGTACATTATTTGAAACCAGTAGGGCTGACTTTAAGTCCAGTTTGGTTATTACTTACAATAGGCATATTAATGCCATTTGTTCAATTATTAAGAAAAATTGGTTCTTCATTTTGAACAACCCACAGTTGATTGAAACCCTAGGTTTACAACCATCCTTTGTTTTTAAGAGGGGTAACAACTTAAAAGAACTACTTCAATCTAGGGAAGACCCTACTGATTTTTTCTTGAGACATAATGGTACTGCTACTTGTGGGATGTGCAATTTGTGTAGATTTTTAAAAGTAGGCAATTCATTCATGGTTAACGGTATCAAATATAAAATCAATCATAAAATCACTTGTAACACAATCTGTGGTGTATCTTGCGTTTTGTAATTGTTGCCCTGCATTTTATGTTGGTAAGACGGACCGTAGATTAAGGGACCGCCTTTACCAACATAATTATGCAATTAGAACTAAAAAAGGCGACAACGCATTTTCTAAACACATTATTAAACACACTGGACATAGTTTCTCCTACATGGGCATTGATAGTGTCAATGTAGGTATAAGAGGGGGCCCACAAGCTCTTTTACTTGAGATTAGAGAATTAGAATGGCAGTTACGCCTAAATGCTTTTTCCTATCCAGGATTAAATGAAGCATGCAACATTTTGGCTGTGCTGAAATATAAAAGTTACTTGAGGTAATATATAGACATATATATATTTCTTTTCACCTCAAGTTATACTTTTCAGTTTTTGTTGTATCTCTCTCTCAATATTTTAATTAGTGCCCTGCAGGGTATTAATAAGAAGAGGTACCGTGCTACATATAGTACTGAGTTTAAATCCTTTTTCTCCTTTTTTTTTTTTTCTTTTTGAAAAAATTTTGAAAAAATTTTTTTACCAGCATTGTCTCCTATAGTGTTCTTACAATTTACAATATTTTTAACACTTTTAAAGAAACTTGTAATAATATAGGCTATAGTCTTTATAGACTTATTAAGAGCTGAGTTGTGTTTATAACAAGCTTTATTATGGCTTTTTTAATAGCTTTTTTAACAACTTTTTTAATGTCATTTATTCCTCTTTTCAAAAAGGTAGGGTACAAAAACAACCAAACCTTCAAGTAAGGTCTGTTTTATACGTTGTTCCACTGAAACTTATTTGCACTGAAAGACATTTCTAATTGTATTGTGTTTTGACATCTACAAGGAACCAGTTTTATTGGTTAATGGTGTCATTTTATGTGAATGTGCACTTTCGTTCACTTAGTAGTGACTGTAATAATTATTAAAAGAAATGGTGCTTGCCTTTTAAAAAATAGATGGATGTATTGAAGGAAATGACATCATTGTTTTTCCTTTTTGCTTAGTTTAAATTGAATCATGTTCCGTGTTTCACTGTCTGATGAAGCTTCTTCCGTGTAGGAAGCGAAAACGTTTCTAACATTAAATTGCGTTCACAAACTAATAACGAGGAGGTATCTGGCTTTTGGTGTTGTAATCAACTTGAACATTTTTTGATACAACTTGAACATTTTTTGATACGTCCTTGTGTTGACTGGGTTTGTCCTGGTGCCGTACGCTACTTGTCATCTGTTTCCTAGGCGTAGTGCGAACTTTAGGCCTGAGAAATTCGGTATTTTTGCCTTGAAACGAAGTAGTCGATTTAATATGAAAATCGGTAGGGCCTGAATACACCCTGAGAAGCTGGTACCTGCACAGCGACTCTGGACCCATCCAAGGTAGAGACATAGTACAGTTGTGTACCTACCATAAATGTAGATGTTCGAGTGTATTCACTGTTGCAGTCATTACACTTGGGTTATCCTGCTGGCAGGCTACCCGTAGTCGGCCTGAATTCCAACGTCCTGGTCCAGCGTCGGTTGCTGTCGCCTCTTCCCAGATGTCAGTGCGCCGGGGGTATAAAAGATGCAGCAGACGTCATTTTCCAGTTTTTCTTGCCCCAGATGTCAGGTGCACCCAAAAGGGTAGGCTAAAAATTCTGCTAATAAAAAAGCATGCAGTAACATAAACATTACCTTCATCTACAAGCAAATACACCACATAAGTTGTATAGACTAGAGAAGTACAGATAAGTCCCAGCAATGCAAGGGGGATGGTGGGAGGGTAACCCGGACTGCAACAGTGAATATACTCTAACATCTACATTTATGGTAGGTACACAACTGTACTATGTTCATAGTGTTTCACTGTTGCAGTCATTACACTTGGGTTGAATCCCAAAGCTGAGGTTGGGTGGCTGGACCTAGATAGAATTAGGAGTGGCTATGAGGCCCTGCAGAACTGCAGTGGCAAAGCCTGCTCTGGATTTAGAGTAAAGAGGTAAGTGGTAGTGCTTTGTAAAAGTGTGCAGTGAAGTCCAAGTTGCAGCCTCCAAAATATCCTTGGTTAGTACTCCTCTGCGGAAGGCTGCTGAAGTGGCTGCTGCTCTGGTTGAATGTGGCCTAATGCCCTTAGGCACTGATTTGCCATGTTGTGAAAAGCAGAAACGAATGCAGTGGCCTATCTATTTTGAAATAGTCTGCTTTGAAATAGCCTTTCCTTGCGATCCTGCAGCATATGCCACTAAAAGTTGCTCAGTCTTTCTGAAAGCTTTAGTTTTGTCCAAGTAGAAGCGCAACTGTGTATGTCCAAAGAATGCAGAAGTCTCTTCCCCTTTATTCTGTGGGTTTGGATAAAAGGTAGGCAAATGAATGGTTTGGTTAAGAGCCACACTGGACACTACCTTACGCATAAATGTTGGGTTTGTCCTTAGAGAAACCCTGTCCGGATGAAAATAATAAAAGGTTCCACAGCCATTAATGCCTGTAACTCTGAGACTCTTCTTGCTGAAGTTATTGCTAGGAGCACAGCTGTTTTCCATGATAAGAATTTTATCTCGGCTGTATTGGCTGGCTCAAAAGGAGGCAGTGTGAGCTTTTCCAAGAAAAAAATTGAGGTCCCATGCAGGTATTGGCGCTCTCCTTGGAGGTCTTATGTTTTTGGCCCCTCTGAGGTACTGCCTTAGCAGTGGATGTGAAAAAATAGGTGGGTCCGTATTGTAATGAGATGAAATGGCAGAGGCATGGAACTTAATTGATGAGAAGGATATGCTTATGTCCAGCATCTCAGTTAGGTATTGTAAAATCTGAGGGATATTTGGTACAAGCGTGTCAATTCCTTGTGCCTGGTTCCAAGCACAGAATCTCTTCCATTTTTCTGCATAAGATTTTCTGGTGCTGGGCCTCCTGGCCTCCAAAATAACATCCATAACTGCTTTAGAGAGTGGTGTGCTCTGAATAGTTACATTATCCGCCATGCAGCCAGACTTAGGGTTCTGAGTTGGCTGTGCAGGATCTGATTGTTTTGTTGGGTCAGTAAATGAGGTATTTGAGGTAATGTCTAGGGTGGGCCTTGAGACAAGCTCTTTAGGATTAGGTACCAGTGCTGGCGTGGCCAGTCCGGGGCAATCAGTATCATTGTTAGCTTCTCTTGTCTGACCTTTAGGAGTACCTTGGGGAGGAGAGGCAATGGAGGAAAGGCATATACTGTAAGGGTTTT
Organism: Protopterus annectens; assembly: GCF_019279795.1. Taxonomy (NCBI): domain Eukaryota; kingdom Metazoa; phylum Chordata; order Ceratodontiformes; family Protopteridae; genus Protopterus; species Protopterus annectens. The sequence continues at coordinate 931,946,712 of NC_056737.1, forward strand.
CCAGCTGAATGACAGAGCATCCACTTTCCATGCTTGTTTGTGATAAGTCCTTGTGCAGAATCTCTGTAGTTGGCAGTTGTGAGGGGAGGCAAATAGATCTATGTCTGGGCATCCCCATTTCCTTGCTATCATTCTGAAGATTTGTAGATCTAGTTTCCACTTGTGAGGATCCATGAGGTTTCTGCTTAGTTAGTCTGCCAGGGTATTTGTCTTTCCTGGCAGGAATTGTGCTTGCAGGTGTACTTGATAAATCAATGCTGTGTTCCACAAAATCATGGCTTGTCTGCAGAGGGGGTAAGAATGTGTGCCTCCCTGCTTGTTTATGTACCACATGACCGTAGTATTGTCCGTCTTTATCAGCAGTTGTCCTGGATGAAGTAGATCCTTGAAGGCTATCAGGGCATTCTGTACAGCTAGCATCTCTTTTTGATTGATATGAAGATGCATTTGACTTGTGGGCCATGTGCTCTGAATACATTTTCCTGCCATGTGGGCCTCCCAGACATAATTTGATGCATCTGCTGTTAGTGTCTGCCTGGCTGTGGGTAAAGTGAATGGCTGTCCCTTGTTGTGATGACAGGCCTGTACCCACCATCAAAACTCCTGTTGCACGCAGGGAATGAGTTTAATTAATGTTTCCAGGCTGTGGCAATGTTGAGTCCAAACACTTTTTAGATACCACTGTAGCTTCCTCATATGCAGTCTTGCATATGGAATTAGCAGAATGCAGGATGCCATGAAGCCCAAAGCCTGCAGAATTTTTCTTGCAGATAACTTGGTCATTGTTGCCATCTTTTCGAAGTAAGAAGTCAGTTGTCTTTGTCTGTCTGGTGTGAGATAAGCCATCTGGGCAGTTGTATTTAAGCTTGCACCCAGGAATATTATCTCTTGAGAGGGTACTAGTTTTGATTTCTTTTCGTTTACTGTGTACCCTAGGCAAATTAATAATCTTTTTACAAACGCCAGAGGCTTCAGTAGAATGTCTTTGTTCTCTGCTTGAATAAGGCAGTCGTCCAAGTAGGGATATATTTGAATTCCTCTGTCTGCAAAATGCAATTACTGGTGCCAGGCATTTTGTAAAGACCCTGGGCGCATTAGATAAGCCAAAGGGCAGTGCAGACAATTGGTAGTGCATTGAGCCAGCTACGAATCTGAGGAATCTTCTGCAAGATTGTTTGATTGGGACATGCAGGTATGCCTCTTTGAGGTCCAAAGTTACAAGCCAAGCCTTCTTGCCCAGCATGGGCAGAAGCTGCTGCAGAGTCAACATTTTGAATTTTGGAACGTCCAGAAAAGTGTTTAGAATAGACAGGTCCAGTATTGGTCTCCAGGCTTTGTCCTTTCTGGGTACCAAGAAAAGTCTCGAGTAAAATCCTTGTCACTGCTCTTGCTGTGGTACTCGCTGAATAGCCCTCATGTCCATGAGAGATGAAACTTGTTTTTGTGCCTCTGCCCATTGATTGTGTGGCAGGTTTGGCATACCTTTTGCCTTTGGAAGGGTGTGAAAGTGGAACCTGTAGCCCTGAGAGACTATATATTCAAGACCCATTTGTCCTGGGTGATCATGTGCCAATTTTGTGAAAAATGTGCTAGCTTTCCCCCTAAGGGTGCTGCCAAAAGATAAGTGCTTGGCATTGGCAGAGGGAAGTCATTGGGACTGTTTCCTATATGGCTGCGATTTTTCTTCTCCGCTTTTGGAGGTAGAAGCACCCCATTGTTTAGGCCTGTATGAACCTTGGGGTTGGGGGTCTGCCTCTGTGTGGCCTGTCTGACACTGGAAAGGACCAATTCTTAGTAGGCCAGTTCCTGCTAAATCTGGGTGGCTGTACCTGTAAGAAATCCTTTACTGCCTGCATGGATTTCACTTTATCCTGCATTTTCTTCAACACCTCTTCTGCCTTAACACCAAACAAAGTATCATGCTGTAATACAGCATCCAATAATTTTGCTTTAACATGATCAGGCAGATTCTGTTCCATTAACCAAGCATGCCTTCTAATGACAGAACCTGTAACAGCGGCCCTGCAAGAAGCCTCCAGTGAATCAAAACCACATTACAAAGTATGCTTTCCCACTTGTTCAGTTGCATGCAATAAATCCTGTATTTCCTTGTTTTCAGAACATTCAGAATTTGTCAACATTTTCTGTTTTAGCAGTGACATTAAGTATTGCTGATATTTAAACATATGAAACTGACAATTTAAAGCCCTTACAGCCAAGGTAGCAGAAGTGTAAATGTTTTCCCCCCCCATCTGTCCAGTGCCCTAGAATCCTATCAGAGGGGACAGGGTTTTTTTGCAGTGGAAGCCTTGACCCCTTTGGGACCCTGAGATATAGTTTCTGGGTCAGCAGCAGGGTTTTTATATAGAAATTTATGAGAATCTGGAACCCTGTAGTATCTGTCTGGCTAAACAGGTGCAGGGGGTAGAGAGTCAGGAGACAGGCCGGACTCTGAAAATACATCATCTACAATGTCTAGGTGGAATAGCAAGAGGTCTGTGCTGAGGCAGTAAAAAAGTCCCTGAGCCTTTTCTTAGATTCTGAGTAATCCTGGCTCTCCCAGTGAAAATGCTCCCTCATGGTATGCAGGGTTTCCCCAAAAGAATAATCCTCAAGAGGAGAGGCTGAAGGGATAGATTCTTCAGCATCAGATTCCTCATAGGGAGGAAGAGAGTATCCCTGTTCTGAAGAGGAGTCAGAGGAAATGGAAACCTGATCAGAAGAATCATATTCTGTGTCTTGCCTAGGCCTCTTATCAGGAGGGGGATGGGAATCCCTGATCAAAGTAATTAGGTCTTCGGCCATTTTAAGCATCTGTTTCTTAGGCATGGAAGTCTGTCCAAGAGAATGCTGTACTTGTTGGTTTGTCTTTAAAGCTGTTTTAGTCTTTGTCTTGGAAGCTGAAGTTGGCTTGACATATAATTGTGTAGGTCTGAAAACACCCTCAGAAGCCCAGGCCTGCTCAGCAGCTCCGGACCCATCTGAGGGAATAGTTTCCGAGTGTCCAATACCTTGAGTATCCAGATGCCTAGTTGCCTCCACGTGGGAGTTGGAAGCGGCCTGTGGCTCTGAGGTAGCGGGCGTCAGGGGCTGCAAAAGCACCTCACTGAGAACCGGCGACTGGTCTAGCGGAGGCCTCATCGGTTCTGGACCTCGGATGCCTGTCCTTATATCCTTGTGCTTTTTATAAACTCCGGTCGTCGGCTGTTCCGACGGCATTATATAGTTAAACCTTTGGCCAAAGTAATGAAAAGCAGAATCGTACAGACGCTTAATAGTGCACTGGTTAAATCTAGAACAAAACCGACAGCTAGCAACGTCGTGGTCAGGGCCTAGGCAAGGAATACAGTAAGAATGAAAATCCTTATGAGGTATTTGCTTCCCACAAGAAATACAATTGTTAACTTTTTCTGACACTGGTCTGGAGCACTTAGCTTTATTGAAGGCTTCGGATCTGAAATTCGATTTCGAAAATCTCAGGAGTTGGCCGACCGGCACTTGTAAACTGCTTTTGCTTCGGGCACCATGCGGCAAGAAAGACTGAAGAAAATGGCGTCGGCTGCATCTTTTATACCCCTGGCGCACTGACGTCAGGGAAGAGGCGACAGCAACAGACGCCGGACCAGGACTTTGGAATTCAGGCCGACTATGGGTAGCCTGCCAGCAGGATAATCCAAGTGTAATGACTGCGGCAGTGAAACACTATGAACATCCACAGGTTCCATAGTCGAAGAAGCATCTCACGGCATACCGGACTCCAGATGGGAGGCTTGCGAATCTGTAGAAGCAGGTATCAGAGGCTGCGAAAGTGCCAAAGTACTGGCGACTAGCTTAACGGTAGCGTCATCGGCAGTTTTGGACCTATGCGGTCTGTCTCTGTCTTTATCCTTATACTTTTTCAGAAGATCGGTAGTCGGATGGCTTACCGATGCCATTTTGGAGTAAGATCGACAGCGAAAGTATTTAGCTACAAAAATTGCCCGACTGATAGTTCGGGCGTTGAACAAGGTACAAAACTGACAGCGAGAGATGTCGTGGTCTGGGCCTAAACAGGTGACGCAGTACAAATGAAAATCTCTAGGAGGCACTTTCCACAGGCAAGACGATTATTAATTTTTTCTGACATTGGTTAGAGCAAGAAAAAAGGATCCCCAATGGGGTACTTATCTTTTAGAAGACTTCAGGTCTGAAACTCGAAAACGAAAATTTCAGGAGTCAGCTGACCGGCACTTGCGAACTGCTTCTGCTTCGGGCACCACACGGCAAGAAAGATAGATGTAATGGCATCGGCTGCATGTTTTATACCCCTGACGTCATGGAAGAAGTGACAGCATCTGACGCTAAAATCCCAAGACTCTGGAATTCAGGCCGGCTGAGGGCTACCTGCAGGCAGATTACTCAAATGTGATGACTGCAACAGTGCAACACGATGAACATCAGTCAGGCCCAGCAACTGAAATCTGACTCAGCACTGTCAGAATGAGGAGGAAAGAGGACAGACCTACTCAACCAGTCTGCTACAACACTGGACTTCCCAGTATGTGCACTGCTATCAGAAAGTGGTGAGAAGACATCACCCACTACCAAACTCTCACAGCCTCTCAACATAACAGATAAGAATGTATTTGCTGATGTACCAGACTACTGACATTGTTCGCCTGAATGTAGATCACACCCTTGGGAAGGAAGTCCCGGAAGACCTACAATGTTAGAGGCATGTGCCTTGGACACTTTTCTGAAAAATACCCCTCACCCCACTCCCACTGCAGCTGAGAAGCATTCACAATTCCTGTGGCCTGGGGAGAGGGAAGAACAAGGGTCGGCCCTGGGATGCAACTGAAGATTCTAGCCACCAGTGAATGAGTTTTGCAAATTTTCAGATGAACACTGGAAAACTCATGGGTTGACATCTCATTGACAACTGAAATGTGTGGGTCCACTGAAGCACCCTCAAGAAATCAGGCTAGAGGAACTAGGGTAATGGCAGCTGCCAATGAGCTGAGAAAACAAAATACATTTTGCTGTGGGCTTATGATGGAAGAATACTGCCACAGCCTGCTGAAGTGTGCAAATCCTAGGTTTAGGAAGTCCGACAAGCTATAATTTGCTATCCAGGAGTGCTCCAATGAATTCTATTACTTGAACAGGTCACAGCTTGGAATTGGCTGCATTGACAGTTAACCCTAGTTGTGAGCAAAGCTGGAGAAAGGAGTCTCTGGCTTAATTAATCCGGCTGGGTAGGTGGGTTACAAGCCAGTCATCCAGATATGGAAACATTCGGAATCCTAGTGACCAGAGACAAGTTGCAATTATTGTCATACACTTTGTGAACAACCAGGGCCTGTGGCAAGACCAAAGGACAAGGTTCTGAACTGGAATTGACTGGCTCCCAGCTGAAAGGAAAAAAAACCTTCTGGAGCATCTGTCCATTTTTATGTGGTAGCAAGTGTCCTGTAGGTCTATCATGCACATTCAGTCATCCTTCAACTATGGTAGGATGGACTACACTGCAACCATCCTGAATTTCATTTGTTACACATAATGGTTCAAGGGACTGAGGTTTACAATTGGCCTGAGGTCCCTGCTCTCCTTGCCACAAAAAATAACTGGGTGAATTCCAAATCCTTGCTGGTCCGGTGGGATCTCAAACAGCATTTTGTTTTTTTTTGTTTTTAAATTTGTAATGCTTCTGCTGCCTTTTCTTGAGACACTCACACATCAGGCAATTTCACTGAGTAAGGGGGAAGAGAAAGTGAAAGGTGTAACCTCTAGTTATAATCTTCTGTATCCAAGCATCTTGAATGATGGATATCCAGGCCATGGGGTGCATGGAAACGTGTCCCCCAACTGCCTCCAGAGTGTGGCAACAGGATAACTGTTAAGGAGTGCAAGAAAGGCCTGCTGGAGAAGAAGCTCCATAAAATCTTGATTCTGCAGACCACATCTGCCAAACAGAAAAAAATCCACCATTATTGTTCCCACCTCTACCGGAGGGGGGGGATTTATCACCGCAAGTTTCAGAAGCAAAACCTTGGGATTTGCAGGACCAGATAAGTCCCTCCCTTCTGATTTCTAGAGAAAGTCTTTTGGGGGGTTGAAAATCGAATCTCCTACAGCAAACAAGTTTTGGATGAGCAATGTTTTACCTTGCGTTTCGTAAAGAGTCATTCCTGGGAGGAGAATGACAGAGAGAGCACTTCACCCCAGGAAAGAGGTCTCTCTTCCCAGCACCTCAGAGAAGAATCTCTGCAGAAACTCCCAGACCCAAAGATGGTTCTCCCATGCCTGGATTGGACAATGGACAACTGCAGAGAAGGTGACTAACACTGGTCCGTGGCTGTGGAAAGGACTACACCAAAGGACTGCCAAGAAGCCAGTGAGTGGTTTGAGGAGCAAACTGGCACTGCAGAATCATCCATCAGCAGCTGAGGCACTGTCTGAGCTTACAGTACAGTTAAGAGCTCCAATTCTGCCCCCCCCCCCCTTTTTAGGAACAGTGGGTCAGAAGAAAAGTACAGTTTTGTACCTACCATAAATGTAGATGTTTGCAGCAGGGTGAACACTCAGTCATTACACTTGGGTTATCCTGCCGTCAGGCAGTCCCGCAGTCGGCCCGAGTTCCAAAGTCTTGGTCCGGCGTCGGTTGCTGTCGCTTCTTCCCTGCCGTCAGAGCGCCAGGGGTATACAAGAGGCATCCAACGCCATTTTCTTCAGTTTTTCTTGCCCCAGATGTCAGGTGCCCCCAATAGGTAGGCAATATATATATATATATATATATATATATATATATATATATATATATATATATAGCTAGCTACATAAAAAATACACCACAGAGGTTGCATAGGACAGAATGGTATAGAGAAGTCCAGCTAGTTCAGAGGGGATGGAGGGAGGGTAACCTGGACTGCAGCAGGGTGAACACTCTAACATCTACATTTATGGTAGGTACAAAACTGTACTATGTTCATCGTGTTACCCTGCTGCAGTCATCACACTTGGGTTGAATCCCAAAGCTAAGGATGGGTGGAGGAGTTAAACAGGGTTAGAAGAGGCTAGTAGGCCCTGCAAAACTGCAGTGGCAAAACCAGCTCTAGTCTTAGAATATAGAGGTAAGTGATAAGTGTTTGGTGAAGGTGTGCACTGAACTCAAAGTTGCAGCTTCCAGAATATCCTTGGTTGGCACCACCCTGAGAAAGGCTGCTGATGTAGCTTGTAGCCCTGGTGGAGTGGGACCTAATGTTAGCAGGTATCGGTTTCCCATGATGCGTGTAGCAGAAACGTATGCAATGTCCTATCCATTTTGAAATGGTCTGTTTTGAGATGGCTTTTCCTTGTGATCCTGCAGCATAGGCTACAAAGAACTGGTCAGATTTTCTGAAAGCCTTAGTTTTATCCAAGTAGTAACGTAATTGCCTGTGAATGTCCAAAGAGTGCAGGAGTCTTTCTCCTTTGTTCTGGGGATTTGGGAAAAAGGTGGGCAAATGAATGGTTTGGTTTAGGGCCACACTGGATACCACCTTTGGCATAAAGGAAAGGTTAGTTCGTAGAGAGACTCTGTCTTGAGGAAAGGCTCCACTGCCATTAGTGCCTGTAGCTCTGAGACTCTTCTAGCTGAAGTTATTGCTAGTAGCAGGGCAGTTTTCCATGAAAGAAATTTTAAATCAGCTGAAAAAGCTGGTTCAAAGGGTGGCAGTGTAAGCTTTTCCAGAACAAAGTTGAGATCCCAAGTAGGTGTTAGTGCTCTCCTGGGCGGTCTTATGTTCTTAGCCCCTCTGAGGTACCGTCTTAGGAGTGGAAGTGAAAATAAAGGAGGATCCGTGTTGTAATGAGCTGAAATTGCTGAGGCGTGGATCTTAATAGAGGAAAAGGAAAGTCTTTTGTGTAACATCTCAGTTAAATATCGTAGAATCTGAGGAATGTTTGGATCAAGGGGATTTTGGCCTTTAGCCTGGTTCCAGGCGCAAAATATTTTCCATTTGTCTGAATAGGTTTTCCTGGTGCTGGGCCTCCTGGCCTCCAGAATGACATCCATTCTGTACTGCTAGCATTTATTTTTGATTTATGTGCAGATGCCTTTGATCTATAGTCCATTTGCCCTGAATGCACTGTCCTGCCATGTGTGCTCCCCAGGTGTAGTCCAATGCATCTGTTGTCATAGTTTGCCTGGCTGTGGGTAAGGTGAAAGGCTGACCCTTGTTGAGGTGACATGCCTGTGCCCACCATAGAAACTCCTGTTGAAGGCAGGGAATGAGTGGTATCATTGTTTCCAAGCTGTGGCTGTGCTGAGTCCATACGCTTTTCAGGTACCACTGTAATTTCCTCATATGCAGTTTTGCAAATGGTATTAGTAGTATGCAAGATGCCATGAATCCCAAGGCCTGCAGAATTTTTCTTGCAGGGAGTTGGGTCTTTGTTGCCATTATTTTGAAGTATTGAGTCAGCTGTTGTTGCTTGTCTGGCATGAGATAAGCCATCTGGGCCATTGTATTCAAGCTGGCACCCAGGAATATTATGTTTTGTGAGGGCACTAGTTTTGATTTCTTTTCGTTTACTGTGTACCCTAGGCAACTTAGAAGGTGTTTGACAAATGCCAGATGCTTTAAAAGAATGCCCTTGCTTTCTGCTTGAATAAGGCAGTCGTCCAGGTATGGGTGTATTTGAATTCCTCTGTCTGCAGTATGCAATTACTGGTGCCAGGCATTTTGTGAAGACCCTGGGCGCAGTAGATAAGCCAAAGGGCAGTGCAGAGAATTGATAATGGGTTGAACCTGCAATGAAGCGGAGGTACCTTCTGCAATTTTGTCTGATAGGGACATGCAGGTATGCCTCCTTGAGGTCCAACATTACTAGCCAAGCATTCTTGCCTAGCATGGGAAGAAGCTGATGTAGTGTTAGCATCTTGAATTTTGGTACTTGTAGATAGGTGTTCAGAATTGAAAGATCCAGAATGGGTCTCCATGCTTTATCTTTTCTTGGAACTAGAAAGAGTCTCAAGTAAAATCATTGTCCTTGCCCCTGTGTAGATACCTGTTGAATGGCTCTCATGTCCATGAGAGCTGTAATTTGTTTCTGTGCCTCTGCCCATTGATTTGGTGGTTTTCTTTAAAACCTCTTCTGCTTTGACACCAAATACATCCTGCTGTAAAGGTGCATCCAATAATTTTGCTTTAACGTGATCAGGTAGGGTTTGTTCTTTTAACCAAGCATGTCTACGTATAACAGACCCAGTAACAGCTGCTCTACAGGAAGCTTCCAATGAATCAAATCCACATTGTAAAGTATGTTTGCCCACCTGTTCAGCTGCATTCAACAGATCCTGCATTTCCTTGAATTCAGACTGTTCAGAAAGTGTGCTCATTTTTTGTTTTAAATGAGACATTAGGAATTGCTGATATTTCAGCATGTGAAACCTGACAATTTAATGCTCTCATAGCCAGAGTAGCTGAGGTGTATATCTTCTTTCCCCATCTATCTAGGGCTCTGGAATCCCTTTCAGAGGGCACAGGATTTTTAGCCATAGAAGCTTTAGCCCCTTTGGGACCCTGGGAAATTGTTTCTAGGTCAGCCACAGGGCTTTTATAAAGGAATTTGTGTGAGTCAGGTACTCTGTAGTACCGGTCTGGTTTGGCTCGAGCAGGAGGTAGAGAGTCTGGATTTAGACTCTACTCCAAGTAAACATCATCCACAATGTCTAAAACTGGAGGGATAGCAAGTGGTCTGTGCTGGGGTAGTAAAAGGAAGTCTCTGAGCCTTTTCTTAGAATCAGAGTAGTCCTGGCCTTCCCAGTGGAAATGCTCCCTCATGGTATGTAAGGTTTCCCCAAAGGAGTAGTCTTCAGGGGAGATGCTGAGGGAATAGAGTCTTCAGCATCAGTCTTCATAAGGGGGAAAAGTGTAATCCTGTTCCTCAGAAGAATCTGAGGAAATTTAAACCTGGTCAGAGAAAGCATAATCCTCCTCTTGCTTGGTCTTTTATTTGGAGGGGGATGGGAACCCCTGATTAGGGGGATGGGAACCCCTGATTAGGGTAATCAAATCTTCAGCCATCTTAAGCATCTGTTTCTTAGGCATGGGGCCTTGAACTGTAGACTGATGTACAGTCTTTTTTGGTTTTAATGGAGTTTTAAGCTTAGCATAAGATTTAATGGTGAGTGTAGTCGGTATGAAGACACCTTCAGCAACCGAAGGTGTTTCTACTGCACTGGGATCTCCTTCTGCTCTGGTGTCGGAAGGGCCTAATGAAGATGGCTGCGACGGCCTAGTACACTCCGCTTGAGAATCTGCAGCTGTCTGGGGCTCCAATTCTGCGGTAGTCAGGGGCTGCGTAGGCGCCTCACTGAAAACCGGAGAACCGGCAACAGGCCCAGCAGAGGCCTCAGAATCTAGCTTATTCCTAGGCTGCCTGTCCTTATCCTTGCGTTTTTTATGCATGTCGGTCGTCGGCTGCTCCGACGGCATGATATAATTAAATTTCCTACCAAAGTAATGTCGTGCGAAGTCAAAACGGCGTTTGATAGTACGTTTATTAAACCTAGCACAAAACCGACATCCTGTGACGTCGTGATCTGGGCCTAGGCAAGGAATACAATAAGAATGAAGTCCTTATGAGGTATTTGCTTCCCACAAGAAACGCAATTGTTAACTTTTTCTGACATCTGACTGAGGCAAGAAAAGGTTCCCCAACGGGGTACTTAGCTTTATTGAAGACTTCGGACTGAAATTCGATTCGAAAATCTCAGGTGTCGGCCGACCGGCACTTGCAAACTGCTTCTACTTCGGGCACCGCGCGCAAAGAAAGACTGAAGAAAATGGCGTTGGATGCCTCTTATATACCCCTGGCGCACTGACGTCAGGGAAGAAGCGACAGCAACAGACACCGGACCAAGACTTTGGAACTCGGGTCGACTGCGGGACCGCCTGACGGCAGGATAACCCAAGTGTGATGACTGCAGCAGGGTAACACTATGAACATCAGCAGAACTGGTGTAATAATCCATGCTGTAGATGAAAAAGAAGCCCGATTGCCTGCAAGTTCAACTGGGAAAAGTCGGAAGATAAGTTGCTGGGGCAGTGTTCACAAGAGACAGAGACACAGACAGAGACACTTCCCCATACAGTCCCCTGAAACTCAAGAAGGAAAGCACAAGCAGTGCACAAAAATCCTGTCAAAACAAACATTTTTACAGAAAGTGCATAGAGAAAACAATAAATGAAGGTAAATTATCATGATTTGTATACAAGCACCAAACAAATTACATTTCTAGACCAGAGATACAGGTCCAATGTTTAAACATAGCACTTTCAAGCAAACTATATAGAATAAAGAAGGCAATTAATGAAGGCACAATGTAGACCAGTACCAAAACACTCAAAAGTATGTAAACACTTCTCATTTAAATTCTTACACTTCGATTAAGATATCTCAATTGCAAAACATTTTTCTCACAAAACAGCCCCAGTACTCAATAATAAACCCCGCTCTAAGAATAACAGTTTCTAACAAGAAACTTCTGATATCAATAAAATTACCAGTATTCTTAAAAAAAAAAACTTACAAGAGCAGTTATTTGTTGTGTGGAAAGGTTCCCCTATGGGGACTTAAATGAAGCTTGTAGCCAACTGCTGCTCTTGTGAAGCTTCAGAGATGGTCTCCGTTGAGGTGGTAAGAAAGTACCAAAGTTGTCAATACACTGCTGATTTCCTTCCAAGAGGCTAGCCAATCAGCAATCGCAGTGCAGCATCTGTGCTTGGTGTACCATAAAAGCCCTGAAGAGCTTTTTGAAGACAGTCTGATTGTTATATCCTGGTCTGGATAAAACTCAAAACAGCCAAAGGCTACTGCACCAGTGAGAATGATCAACATCAAATACGATTGCGCCACTGTTCTGAAGGAGAATTTTTTCTTTTTTTTTTTTTTTTTTTTTTACTTCCGTAGAGGTCAGCTTTTAAGACAGGTGAAAGAGGAGACATTCCCATTAAAGAAGCAAATAGCAATTTTACACCAAGCACTTAATGAGCTCTTCACTCAATGGTCCATATCCAGCCTGAAACAGAGTCTTCTTCCTAGCTGGTGGAGGAACCAGAACCCTTACCTTTGTTCTGTTGCAATAACTCTTTTTACCACAGCTGCAATGGTCAACACTTCTTGTGAAGTGAAAAATACTTTCTGATTCTAAGTCACCTGCACTAGACTTTTGACAATGCAACAGTGGGGAGAAACAGCTTGTAGTGCATATATGTGCTTTTCTGCAGTTTGCAGCAGTTTTCAATACAATGTAAGAATGCAAACCAATCAGACAACAAATCAAGGCAAAAACATTATACTGAAGTAAAACTTAAGAAAAGCAAAATGGAACAGGATAAGATTAAAAGTGAAGTGTACAGAGTTTGACAAAGAACTGTGATCAGGTCTCAAACTATAACCAGCTTGTATGTTTAGGGCGTGGATGTCAAGAAATTCTCAAAAAGAAAGACCATCCAGTTCAAGATCAAAACTGTGTTATGACTGGAGAAACCTGATCACAACAAAGGTGCTATGAATACAGATGATGGAGAAATAATGTTGTACACTAAACAGATTAGATATCACCTTCACCATAGCATCGTCATAGTCATCACCACCAGATCTTTGTCACTACATCACCTTTTTAGAGTCTTCATAAGCACATCTTCTTCCATCTCCACAACTCCCACCTAAAAAGGAACCATTTATCTTATCACCATCTTCAATCTCATGCTTATCACATTACCTTTATCAGCGCCATCACATCACTACCTAGCAGTTAGCACAGAAAATTAAAATCTGAGCCACTGACTATCTTTTCCCTTCAGTTAAGGGTATAAGGTTTGTTTCCTTTCACCTCCATATGCCTACTGTGCGACTTGAGAAAGTCATTTAGGTAGACAGTGCTCCTGAGTTGCCCTCGAAAAGGGGCACCTATATCCAGTGGCTCAGCCGCTTAAATGAATAAAAAGTATTTCCATGTTTGGTTACCATGAAAATCTAGTCCATCTTAAGTCATCTTCCATCTTCGCATCTCTTATCACCTCATCATCTCGGTCATCTCCATCTTCAAAGATTGACAGATTATTCCAAAAAGTTTTCATTCCAGCACTACTAAACTAATGTGCAACACGCAAATACATTCTACTGTACAGCTTTCAAGGGGATAGTTCTTAAAAGTGGAAATCCGATTGTAGAAAGTTACTAGTGTTCCAACCTGTGTTATTACAGCGTGCGTCAAGCATTACATGCTACTTTTCCATTTTGCCTTTACCTTTTATTTGAAAACTGCACTTAATTTATTGTATTGACTGACATAAGTGTGCTGCATTCTACACAATACTGCACGTGTTGAATCTGCAGCCTAATGAAAACAATACTGCTTACTATAAACGGTTATTGTACAACTTCCCAACAAAAAGGCAGATCCAAACGGCATGAAATCAGGGAACAATTGGGTATGACAAAACACACAGTCAAATACTGCTAAACTTGTAGAGCTCCACTAAAGAAGATAATTTGTTCTTTGAATCTGAAGTTATGTCCTTCTAAGCTAATATACATTAGTTGTGTAAAAATCTTATAACCATAGATGGTCCTTCTCTTCCATGTTACAGTATTCTCACTTGCGGGATACTCCGCCTCAGGCAACCCGAATGTCCGGCTCCTATGCCAAAGCTTAAGCTTGGTTGCTGTCAGGTGCATGGGACGTCACACACATAGACCTCAGAACTGACTGCCCAGTCTGACAACAGTTCAAGGAAAACAGGATGGATGCCATACAGAGAGAAAAAAGGCCATAATGGAGGTAGGAGGGAGGGAAAGAATACTGCAACATGAAAGAGAAGGACATCTATGTTTATGGTAAGATTTTACACAACTAATCTAGGTCTTTCTATTCATGTGTTGCAGTATTCTCACTTGTGGGAAAAGTACCACAGGTCCAGCAGGACAAAGGGTGGAAGAAGAGGTAGCAGTCTCCAGCAAACCGCAGAGGATGGCTCTTGCAGATCCTGCCCTGACTCTGGAGATGCTGTCCAATTTATAATGCTTGGTGAAGGTATGTACAGAGGACCATGTGGCTGCTTCTAGGATAGTGGCCGTGTCCAGGCCTTTCAGAAAGGCACCCGAAGAGGCCACTGCTCTAGTATAGTGTGCTTTAACATTGTGGGGTAACTCTCTACCATGGAAAGAGTAACAGAAGGTATGTTGAACAAGGCACAAAACCGACAGAGAGGGACGTCATGGTCTGGGCATAAACAAGTGATGCATAAAGGATGAAAATCTCTGAGGTATTTGCTTTCCACAGGCAAGACAATTGTTAACTTTTTCTGACATCAGTTAGAGCAAGAAAAAAGGATCCCCAATCGGGTACTTCGCTTTAGAAGACTTCAGGTTTGAAACTTGAAAAATGAAAGTTTCAGGTAGTTGCCAACCGGCACTTGCGAACTACTGCTGCTTTGGGCTCCCGCACGGCAAGAAAAGCTGATGTAATGGCGTCGGCTGCATGTTTTATACCCCTGACGTCATGGATGAGGCGACAGCATCCGACGCAGAAATCCCAAGACTCTGGTATTCGGGCCGACTGAGGGCTACCTGCAGGCAGATAAGCCAAGTGTGACGACTGCAACAGTGAAACATGAAGAACATCCTCAGTTGCCTGTGAACATCAAGGGAATGGATTACTCTCGGTCATTCTGTGGCAAAGGGAAAAAGATAAACAAATGGTAGATTAGTTAAGGGACAGTTCACTGACCATTTTGGGCATGAAGGAGGGATTGGTACGCAGAGTTACCCTGTCTTTGCGGAAGATGGTGTAGGGTGGAGTGGCCATGAGTGCTTGCAGTTCAGAGACTCTCCTAGCTGAACTAAAGGCTACTAAACAAGACAGTCTCTTCCAGGTACACATCTTTAAAGTGGCAGAAGCTGCTTTACGAAGTTCAAGTTCCATGGAGGAGGGTTAGGTTTTCTTCATGGAGAATCCCCTTAAAGTTTCACCTCCAATCTCTATAATAGGGGTGGATCAATAGGTAAGCAAGCTGAAATGGCTGACAAATGAACTTTCACTGAAGAGTATGAAAGTTCTGACTTTAGGAGCTCACACACACACTAGGACTAGAGGAACATCTGCTTAGGAGTCTAGTTGCCTTTGAAAACACCAACCAGAGACCCTTTTCCCTTTTCCATTTTGAAACATAGGATCTCCTGGTAGTGGGTTTCCTGACGTCCTACAGGACAGATGGCACATCCTCAGAATAGCGGCGTCTGGGGATAGGCTGAGGGTTTTCAGATGAAGATGAATGAGGGATCCCATCTGTTGTGTAAGCAGGTCCACCTTGTGGGGCAACTTGTGGTGACTGCCCTTGGCAAGAGACAGAAGAAGAGGGGAACCAATGCTGCCTTGGCCAATAGGGGGTCACCAGCAAGATTTTTAGTTTGTTCTCCTGAATTTTCAGCAGGACCTTCTGAATAAGCGTGAAGGGGAGGGGAGCATAAAGGAACAGCCCTTCCAAGAAAGTGAAAGGGCATCCACTTTTCACGGTAGTGGAGAGGGGAGTCTGGAGCAGAATACCTGTAGTGGTCTGTTCTGAGGGGAGGCAAACAGATTTATATGTGGGGTGCCCCATCGGTGGACATGGTCTTAAGAAAACATCTCTGTGTAACATCCATTTATGATGCTGAGAGAATTACCTGCAGAGGACATCTGCCTGATGACTGTCCTGACAGGAGATGTAAACCACCTGCAGTGTGACATTGTACTGGGTGGCCAACTCCCATGCCTATACTGCTAGCCTGCACAGCAAGTAGGATCTGGCCCCCCACTGCTTGTTGATGCACCAAATCACAGTGGTGTCTGTTAAGACTTGAAGGGGACATGGTTGTATTAGAGGAAGGAAGGTCCTTTGAGCTAGAAGGAGAGCAGTCATTTCCCTCACATTCATATATTTTCTCTGGGGGGAGGGGTCCCACTGAAGCTGTACCTCGAGACCAGTCATAGTGGCCTCCCCCACCCCAGATCAGAGGCATCTGTGTGCATGAATTGCACTAGCTTGGTGGGTTGTAGACGAAGACCTGGGTTCTGGCTCATTTGTTGGATCCACCACCTCAACTCTTTCTTCAGGCTAGGCAGGAAGGGCACCTGAAATTCCAAAGGGGGGGGGGGGTGTTGGGACCAGACATTTTTCAAGTGCCACGGGAACTTCCTCATGTGCAACTTGGCAAGGGGCAAAACAGGAACAGTGGATGCCATGAAGCCGAGAAGACGGAGGAATTGCCTGACAGAGATGTGGTTAACTAAAAGTAACTCTTGGAAGTAGTTGTTTAGGGAAGAGACCTTGTCTTGAGGAAGGAAGGCATTCAAGTCCGTTCTTATACTACAGCCCAAGAAGGCTTGGTCTTGGGATGGAGTAAGGGAGGATTTTGTTAGGTCGAGAGTAAACACCAGACGTTAAAGGAAGAATATAGTGAATTGCAGGTGTGCCCTGAATACTTGCGTCTTCTACTATGATGAGGAGGTCTTCTAGATAAGGGTAAATATGTATGCCTTTTGTTCAGCATTAGGCTACTGCTGGGGCAAGACACTTTGTGAAGACCCCTGGTGCTACAAACAAACCAAAGGGCAAGGCAGCAAACTAAGTGAGAGGATGGCACAGCAAATGGTATAAATCTCGTGTAGTCTGGGTGAATGGGGATATGGAGGTATGCCTCCATGTCCAAAGTGTCCACGAAAGCACTGGGTGTCAGTAGTGGAAGAATGGTCTGAAGGGATAGCATGTGGAAGGAAGGTACCTGCAGGAAGGGGTTTAACAGGGACAGGTCCAGTATAGGCCTCCAAGGCCCCTCCTTTTTTGGGACCAGGAAGAGCCTGGAATAAAACCCTTGACCCTCTTGGCCTGTGGAAACCCTTTCCATGGTCCCCTGTGATAATAAATCTTGGATGATCTGGGGTATCAGGTGGAGTTGTTTTTTTGTAGGGAGGGGTATGCCTTTTGGTATGTGTTTTGCCTGTCAGGTCATAAAGTACCCTTTTTCCACAACTGATAAGACCCAGTGATCTGAAGCGATATGTTGCTAAAGAGGTAGATGGTGAGAGAGGCGAGTAGAGAGGGGAAGGTGGCTTAAGCAGTCACAGATTGATTGGTCTGTCTGGGGGCGAATTGGAAGAGGCAGTCCTGGGGGATGAAGTTTTTCTACACTCTTTCCTGTGCTTTGAAGAGGAAGGAGCAGGTGACTCTCCTAACAAAGGTGGGTTTAGCAGGGTGGTTCTTATATAATTTTTGAACCAGTGAGACCAATAAATGTTTGGGGTCCTGAAGTTCTTGCTTTTTTCCTGCAAGCTTTTGAATAGTTCTGCAGACTGCCTGCCAAAGAGGAATGTACTGTCCAGGGGAGCATCTAAGAACTAGTTTTTGAAATAATTGGGGGAGGGGTTGTAGTCTGAGCCAGGGGTACCTGAGCAGTACAGGGGCTAAGGCAGCTTATCTGGCTGAAGACTCAGGAGTATCAGTGCGTCCCAGAAATCAGACGCACAGGTGAAAATAGCCCTTTCAAAAGCCAAAGACACAGCGTCAATGGGGCCAGATGGTATCCCAGGCGGTGTCTTGCATGGAGTACAGAACAAACTAAACCCCCACCTAAACACACTGTCCAACCTCAGCCTCTCCACAGGCTATGTGCCCACAGAATGGCACACAGCAACGGTTATTCCACTCCACAAAGGAGGGGCAACAACTGACCCTGGTAACTATCGCCCCATAAGCCTGACTAACCTAGTCTGCAAGACTATGGAGCGCATCAACATGGAACTCATTAATGACATTGGGAACCTCCAAACACGTGACCCGACCCAGTTCGGCTTTGTTAAGGACAGATCATGCCTACTAAACCTGGATGACTTCTTCGAGACAGTCACCAAGGCCACAGATGAGGGAAAGGTGGTTCACACAGCCTACCATGACCTCGCCAAGGCTTTCTGCACGATTCCACACTCTGGTATTACAGAAAAACTCACCAGACTGAACAAAAACCCCTACGTCACGAGACTGGTTGCCAACTGGCTTACAACAGAACTCACGCGGCAAGAATAGCGGGCTCCAGGTCTGACTCTAAACCAGTCACAAGTGGTGTCCGGCAAGGCTCAGTCCTGTGACCCCTACTGTTCTGAAGTATATACTGAAGTACAAGGAAACACAGGAGGACTACGGCTAACCAAGTTCACCAATGACTGCAAACTGGGAGCCATAACTGACTCTCCGACTGACACAGACATCCTCCAAAAAGGCCTTACTGAGACGGACACCTGGTGTCAAAAGTTATGGCCTCAAGCTAAATGCCAAAAAATGCATAGTCATCCCGTTTGAGAAAAACAAAACACCCATGAATTACCACATTGGTGGCAGCCCCCTTAATACAGAAGAGGTAATAAGAGATCTGGGGACTCAGGTAGATAGTAACCTCTCCTTTGACAATCATACTGCCAAAGTAGTCCTTTGTGGCCCAACTAATTACTAAAGGGTTCGCATCTAGAAATAAAAGTGCCCCTCTACTCGTCACTCATCAGACCCATCATAGAGTACAATGCCCAATTTGGGATGTACCTCAAGACACTTCCAACAGCTGGAAAGACCACAAAAGTACCTCACCAAGAGGATTACTGGCCTCAAACATATGTCTTATGCAGCCAGACTGAAAAAACCCGGCTGTACTCAGTAGCATATCGCTTACTCAAAGATGATCTATGCCTGACTTACAAAGCCATGTCCAACTCAGAACTGATGGACATGCTCCACCTAAAGAAATCCAAGTTACTGCGAACCACGCACTCTAGTGAGCTAAACCTCGCCACAACAACAAATAGAACATGCTGGAGGGATAGATTCCTGTCACAGAGACTCCCCATGCTTTGGAACAAACTTCCAAACTACATTAGGCAGAGCCCCTCACTAACACTCGTCAAGAGAAACCTTGACGAGTGGATGGTTAACAGAAAATACACCCCTGGGATCACTTCACTGGCTCTGCTTGACAGAGGATCAGTTAATCAATCAATGGGGTGGTGAAAGCAGACACTCTGGCTAGGCTTATACATGCCCTCAGGCAGATAGCCTAGTACCTACCCAAGAGCCTATTTTTTAGGTGGTCTGTCAACTTGTGCTGCTAAGGGGAACTTAGAGGTAACCTACAGTTTGGTATGGGAATCAGGCAAGGAAGAGAGTAAAGAAGTTGCCTGACAGACTAGGTCCAAGGTATATTTAACAATGCGCGTCTGGTAATTAATGGCCCTAAAGGCCAGGGTGGATGAAGTATAAATATTTTTTCTTGGTCTGTCCATCACTTTGCTGTCTTTATGTGATGGCAGAAAGGAAGAGGAAGGAATCTGCCTGGATTATTTATCTGGAGCCACTGTAATGACAGCTGGGTTTGCCATAGGTGGTTTAATGAGGTACTTGTGGTCAACAGAGACTTTATAGAACCTATCCGGCCTTCTAGGGGCTGGAGGATAGGACTCCGGGTTCTTAAGAGGCCAAAGCAAATGCATCCAGGTAAGCTGGAATCACAGGGGGAACAGCAGACACCATTTTCTTCAGTTTTTCTTGCCCAAGATGTCAGGTGCCCCCAAAAGGGTAGGCTAAAAATATGCAAGTAAAACATACATGCACCAAAATAAGCTTTACCTTCATCTATAAGCAAATACACTCCCTAGGTTGTATAGATTAGAGAAGTAAAGATAAGTTCCAGCAAAAATAAGGGGGATGGCGGGTGGGTAACCTGGACTGCAACAGTGAATACACTCGAACATCAGGCAAAGCCTGCCCTGGATTTAGAGTAAAGAAGCAGATTGTAATGTTTTGTAAAGATATGCACTGAACTCCAAGTAGCAGCCTCTAAAACGTCTTTGGTTGGTACTCCCCTGAGAAAGGCTGCAGAAGTGGCTGCAGCTCTGGTTGAATGTGGCCTAATGCCCTTAGGCACTGGTTTGCCATGCTGTGAGTAGCAGAAACGAATGCAGTGACCTATCCACTTTGAAACAGTCTGCTAGGAGATGGCCTTTCCTTGTGATGTTGTGGCATCTGCCACTAGTAATTGATCTGTCTTTCTGAAAACTTTAGTTTTGTCCAAGTAGAATCCAAGTTGTCTGTGTACGTCCAAAGAATGTAGAATTTTCTCCCCCTTGTTCTGTGGATTTGGATAAAAAGTTGGCAAATGAATAGTTTGGTTAAGGGCTACACTGGATACCACCTTAGGCATAAATGTAGGGTTTGTTCTCAGAGAATCCTGTCTGGATAAAAAATGATAAAAGGGTTCCACAGCCATGAGAGCCTGTAGCTCTGAAACTCGTCTTGCAGAAGTTATTGCTAGGAGCAGAGCTGTTTTCCAAGATAAGAACTTTATATCTGCAGCAGCAGCTGGCTCAAAAGGAGGTAAGGTGAGTTTTTCCAAGACATAATTGAGGTCCCATGCAGGTATTGGCGTTCTCCTTGGAGGCCTTAAGTTTTTGGCTCCTCTGAGGTACTGCCTTAATAAAGGATGAAAAAAGAGTGGTGGCTCTGTATTGTAATGAGCCGAAATGGTAGAGGCATGGATTTTAATTGATGAAAAAGATAGGCCTTTGTCCAGCATCTCAGTTAAGTATTGCAAAATCTGAGGAATATTTGGGACAGCTGTATCAGTTCCTTGAGCTTGGTTCCAAGCACAAAATCTCTTCCATTTCCCAGCATATGATTTTCTAGTACTAGGCCTTCTGGCTTCTAAAATGACATCCATCACAGCTTTACTGAGAGGTGTGGTTTTGTATGGCTGCATTATCTGCCATGCTGCCAGGTTTAGGGTCCTGAGTTGGCTGTGCAGAATCTGATTGTTTTGCTGGGACAGCAGATGAGGTATTTGAGGTAAGGTCCAGGCTGGGCATTGGGACAAGTTCCTTAAGCTCGGATAACAGTACTGGCGTGGCCAGTCTGGGGCAATCAGAATCATTTTTGGTTTCTCCTGTCTGACCTTTAGGAGTACCTTGGGGAGGAGAGGCAGTGGAGGAACGGCATATACTGATAGGTTTGTCCAGTTGAAAGAGAAGGCGTCCACTTTCCAAGCTTGTCTGTGATAAGTCCTTGTGCAGAATCTTTTTAGTTGATTGTTGTGAGGGGAGGCAAATAGATCTATGTCCGGGCGTCCCAATTTCTTTATGTTGAAGACTTGTGGATCCAGGTGCCACTCGTGGGGATCCATGATGTTTCTGCTTAGTACATCTGCCAGAGTATTTTCCTTTCCTGGCAGGAATTGTGCCTGCAGATGAACTTGGTAAGTCAATGCTGTGTCCCATAAAGCCATGGCTAGTCTGCAAAGGGGGTAAGAATGAGTGCCCTCCTGCTTGTTTATGTACCACATGACCATGGTGTTGTCTGTCTTTAATCAGTAGTTGTCCCGGATGAAGTAGGTCCTTGAAGGCTGTCAGGGCATTTTGAACAGCTAGCATCTCTTTTTGATTGATATGTAGATGCTTTTGGTTTGTGGACCAGGTGTCCTGAATGCCTCTTCCTGCCATGTGTGCCCCCCAGGCATAATCTGATGCATCCGTCGTTAGGCTCTGCCTGGCTGGGGGTAGTGAGAATAGAAGTCCCTCGTTTTGGTGACAAGCCTTTGCCCACTACCGAAACTCCTGTTGCAGGCAGGGAATGAGAGTAATCATTGTTTCCAGGCTGTGGCAATGTTGTGTCCAGACACTTTTTAGGTACCACTGAATTTTCCACATATGCAGTCTTGCATATGGAATTAGTAAGATGCAGGATGCCATGAAGTCCAAAGCCTGCAGAATTTTTCTTGCAGATAACTGGGCCTTTGTTGCCATTTCCTTGAAATAGGTAGTCAGTTGCCTTTGTTTGTCTGGAATGACATAAGCCATCGGGGCAGTTGTCTTTAAGCTTGCATCCAGGAATATTATCTCTTGAGAGGGTACTAGTTTTGATTTCTTTTTTGTTGACTGTGTACCCTAGGCATGTTAAAAGTCTTTTCACAAACGTCAGATGCTGTAGTAGAATGTCCTTGTTCTCTGCTTGTATGAGGCAGTCGTCCCAGTAAGTATATATTTGTATTCCTCTTTGTCTGCAGTAAACAATTACTGGTGCCAGGCAATTTGTGAAGACCCTGGGTGCAGTAGATAAGCCAAAGGGCAGTGCAGAGAATTGGTAATGCTTCGAGCCAGCCTTGAATCTGAGATATCTTCTGCATGATTGTCTGACTGGTACATGCAGGTATGCCTCTTTTAGGTCTAAAGTCACGAGCTAAGCCTTGCTGCCCAGCATGGGCAGAAGCTGCTTCAAGGTCAACATCTTGAATTTTGGTATATCCAGGAAAGTTTAGAATAGCTAGGTCCAGTATTGGTCTCCATGCTTTGTCCTTTCTGGGTACCAAGAACAGTCAAGTAAAATCCTTGTCCCTGCTCTTGCTGCGGCACTTGTTGAATAGCCCTCATGTCCATGAGAGCTGCGACTTGTTTTTGAGCCTATGCCCACTGATTTTTTGGCAGGTCTGGCCAACCATTTGCCCTTGGCAGTGTATGGAAGTGAAACTTGTAGCCCTGTGACACTGTCTAGAACAGATTTGTCTTGGGTTATAATGTGCCAATTTTGAGAAAAAGTGCTAGTTTTCCCCCTAAGGGTGCTGCCAGAAGATAAGTGCTTGATGCAGGCAGGGGGAAGTCATTGGGACTGTTTCCTGTACGGTTAATTTGTCTTCTCCACCTTTGGAGGTAGAAGCACTCCATTGCTTAGACCTGTAGGAACCTTGCGGCTGTGATCTGCCCCTTTGAGGTCTGTCCGAGACTGGAAAGGACCAACTCTTTGTAGGCCAGTGTCTGCTAAATCTAGGTGGCTGTACCTGTAAGAAATCCTTGACCGTTTGCATAGATTTAGCTTTGTCCTCCATTTTCTTTAACACCTCTTCTGCCTTAACACCAAACAAGGTATCATGTTGTAATGGAGCATCTAATAATTTTGCTTCAACATGATCAGGCAGATTTTGTTCCTTTAACCAAGCATGCCTCCTAATGACAGAACCCCTAACAGCGGCTCTGCAGGAGGCCTCCAGAGAAGCAAAACCACATTGCAAAGTATGCTTTCCAACTTGTTCGGCTGCATGCAATAAATCCTGCATTTCTTTGTTTTCTGCACATTTAGAATTTACCATCATTTTCTGTTTAAGCAGTGTCATGATATATTGCTGACATTTGAGCATATGAAACTGGCAATTTAAGGCCCTTATAGCCTGATCAAAGTAATTAAGTCTTCGGCCATTTTAAGCATCTGTTTTTTGGGCATGGAGGCCTGACCATGAGGTTGTTGTACTTGTTTCTTTGTCTTTAAAGGTGCTTTAGTCTTTGCCTTTGTAGCTGGAGTCGCTTTAATGTATAATTGAGTAGGTCAGAAAACACCCTCAGAAGCCGATGGCTGCTCCAGACCCATCTGAGGGAATGGTCTCCGAAGGTCCAATACCTTGAGCTTCCAGCGGCCTAGGCAACTCCACGTGGGAGTCTGTAGCGGCCTGTGGGTCCAAAGTAGCGGGCGTCAGGGGTTGGAAAGCGCCTCACTGAGAACCAGCGACTTGCTTAGAGGAAGCCTCGTCGTCAGTTTTAGACCTCGGATGCCTGTCCTTTTCTTTTTCTTTGCGTTTCTTGTGAATTCCGGTAGTCGGATGGCTATCCGAAGGCATCGTATAATTAAATCTTCTGCCAAAATAGTGAAATGCAAAATTGTACCGACACTTAATAGTGCGCTGGTTAGATCTAGCACAAAACCGACAACTAGCAACGTCGTAGTCTGGGCCTAGGCAAGGAATACAGTAAGAATGAAAGTCCTTATGAGGTATTTGCTTCCCACAAGAAATACAATTATTAACTTTTTCTGACATCGGTCTGGAGCAAGAAAAAAGTTTTCCCCAACGGGGTACTTAGCTTTTAATGAAGACTTCGGATCTGAAATTCGAACACGAAAATCTCAGAGGAGTCGGCCGACCGGCACAATTGCCAACTGCTTCTGCTTCGGGCACAGCGCGGCAAGAAAGACTGAAGAAAATGGTGTCGGCTGCATCTTTTATACTCCTGGCGCACTGACGTCAGGGAAGAGGTGACAGCAACCGACGCCGGACCTAGACTTTGGAATTCAGGCCGACTGAGGGTAGCCTGCCAGTAGGATAACCCAAGTGTAATGACGGCAACAGTGAAACACGAAGAACATCGTACACCTACATACTAATACACACATTTATGTACACATGCAGGTTAATGTTAATTAAATATACACACGTACATATACAAACATACATTTATGTTAAGTATGTGTGCATATGCATGTATATGTGTGTGCGTGTATATATATATATATATATATATATATATATATATATATATATATATATATTTTATATACACACATATACACAATGTGTGTTTTTTTGTTTGTGCATATATATATATATATATATATATATATATATATATATATATATATATATATATATATATATATATATATATATATATATATATATATATATACATACATACATATATATATATACACATATATATATATACATACATATTATATATATACATACATATACATACATACACACACACGTGTGTACATACATCTAGAACTACACACGCAATATATATATATAGTACCGTTGTGTACACTTACCATAAATGTAGACGTTCGAGTGTATTCACTGTTGCGTCATCACATTTGGGTTATCTGCTTGCAGTAGCCCTCAGTCGGCCTGATTATCAAAGTCTTGGGTCCTGCGTCGGTTGCGGTCTCATCTTCCGTGATGTCAGGTAGTCAGGGGTATATAAAGCAAATCCAGAAAAAGAAGTGAATTCCGCTAAAGAACGCTCAGCAGAACAAAAAACAATGTAAATATTGGAAGAGCATTGCACCATCTGAAGAATGCTTGAAAAAGCTGAAAGCGCTTGTCCATTGTTTACATCAGAAGAGTTCTTCACTTTTATGTTGTTTTTTTTTTCTGTTTTTATGACATCCACACATTTTAAAGCTGTGGAATTACAACGCCACTTGACTTTTACAACAGCAAAGCTCTACATTTCATACACTGTGGATTCAATATGGTAAAAGTCTGTTATTGAAGCTGTTGTTTTGAAGCTGTCTTTTCGCCATTTTGGTTGTTTAGCAAGTTTTGAATACTCAGATGAAATACTAATTCTTGTGGTGCAACGCTCTTCCAATGTTTACATTGGGTATATAAAGTATGCAGCCGACGCCATTACATCAGTTTTTCTTGCCCCAGATGTCAGGTGTCCCCTACACACACAAAAGGTTATACCTCCAACAAAAAAGCAAATACACCAAAAAGCTTTTAAGCATAGAAAAGGAGTAGAGGTATAGCCAAAAGAAGTCAGGGGGCTGGAGGGAGGGTAACCAGGACTGCAACAGTGAATACTCTCTAACATCTAAATGTATGGTAAGTGTACACAACTGTTCTTCGTGTTTCACTGTTGCAGTCATCACATTTGGGTAGATTCCCAAAGCTAAGGATGGGAGGAGGAATTTAGATAGCATTAGGACCAGCTATAAGGCCCTGCAAGACTGCAGTGGCAAAGCCAGCTCTGGATTTAGAGAAAATTTTCAAATGGTAATGCTTGGTGAAAGTATGTACAGAACTCCAGGTAGCAGCTTCTATGATATCTCTGGTAGGGACACTTCTGAGAAAGGCTGTAGAGGTAGATGCAGCCCTGGTGGAATGTGGTCTAATCCCCTGTGGGACAGGTTTTCCATGGTGCTTATAACAGAAACGAATGCAATGGCCTATCCATTTAGAAATGGTTTGCTTTGAAATAGCCTTCCCCTCTGCCCCTGCAGCAAATGCCACCAGCAGTTGTTCAGACTTCCTTTGAGGTTTAGTCCTGTCCAAGTAAAATCTAAGTTGTCTGTGCACATCTAAGGAGTGCAGTATCCATTCCCCTTTGTTCTGTGGATTAGAAAAGAAGGTTGGCAAATGAACGGACTGATCAAGTGCCACACAAGATACCACCTTGGGCATGGAGGGATTGGTCCTGAGGGACACCCTGTCCGCATGAAAGATTATGAAAGGCTCCACTGCCATAAGGGCCTGTAATTCAAATACCATTCTTGCTGAAGTGATTGTTAAAAGGAAAGCTGTTTTCCAAGAAAGGAATTTTAACTCTGCACTTGCAGCTGGCTCAAAAGGAGAAAGAGTGAGTTTTTCCAATACAAAGTTAAGGTCCCAGGCTGGAGTTGGGGCTCTCCTGGGTGGTCTTGAGTTTTTGGCCCCTCTGAGGAACTGCTTGAGCAGTGGGTGAGAAAAGGGGTGGGTTCTGTGTTGTAATGAGCTGAAATGGCTGAGGCATGAATTTTGATGGAGGAAAAGGAAAGGCCCTAGTGAAGCATCTCAGTTAAGTATTGAAGAATCTGAGGTAAATTGGGCACTGCTGTGGCCATTCCTGGAGTTTGGTTCCAGGCACAGAATATCTTCCATTTTTCAACACAAGATTTTCCAGTAATAGGCCTCCTTGCCTCTAAAATGACATCCAACACTTGTTTACTGAGGAATGGTACTGGAGAGATTAGGTAATTAGCCAGGCTGCCAGGTTCAGGGTTTGAAGCTGGGAGTGCAGAATCTGGCTCTCCTTCTGAGACAGCAGGGTAGGGGTCTGAGGCAGGTGCCATGGGGCTAGCAGTGATACACTGCGCAAGAGGGGGCATCAAGAGGGGGCATCAGTGTTGGCGTGGCCAGTCTGGTTCAATCAGCATCATCCTTGGTTTGTCCTGTTTGATCTTTAGTAGTACTTTGGAGAGGAGAGGCAGAGGAGGAAAGACAAACTGATCGATTTTTCCAGCTGAAGGACACAGCATCCACTTTCCAAGCTTGTTTGTGGGGAGTCCTTGTGCAGAATTTGTCCAACTGGTAGTTCTGGGGGGGGGGGGGGAGGCAAACAGGTCTATATCTGTGCTCCCCCATTTGTTTATCAACATGTTGAAAGTCTTTGGTTCCAGTTTCCACTCGTGTTTGTCCATGAGATTTCTGCTAAGTTCATCTGCCAGTGTATTTAGTTTTCCTGGCAGGAATTGAGCCTGTAGATGCACTTGGTAGCTCAAGGCTGTGTTCCACAGAGCCATGGCTAGTCTGCAGAGGGGATAAGAATGGGTACCCCCCTGCTTGTTTACGTACCACATAACAGTGGTGTTGTCAGTCTTTACCATTAATTGTCCTGGAAGAATGTGGTCCTTGAAGGCTGTCAGAGCATTTTGTACAGCTAACATTTCTTTTTGATGGATATACAGGTGCATTTCACTTTGGGTTCCATTTGCCCTGAATGCACTTCCCTGCCAGGTGAGCCTCCCATGCATAGTCTGATGCGTCTGTTAGGGTTTGGGCGGCAGGGGTTACAGTGAATGGTGGTCTCTTGTTTTGGTGGCAGGCCTCTGAACCACCAAAGGAATCTAGCCAAAGGCAAGGTATGATAGGAATCAATGCTTCTAGATCCTGAGAATGTTGACACCATAGGCTTTTTAGATACCATTTTAGTTTCCTTATATGCAGTCTTGCATATGGAATTAGTAGAATGCAGGAGGCCATGAACCGCAAGGCTTGCAGTATTTGCCTTGCAGATATAGCAGGGTTTTTGTGGTCACTAATTTGAAGTAAGTTGTCAAATGAATTTGTTTCTCTGGCGTGGGGGAAGCCATCTGGGAAGTTGTGTTCAAGCTTGCTCCCAGAAATATAATTTGTTGACAGGGTACAAGATGTGATTTCTTTTAGTTTATGGTGTAACCCAGACAAGTTAGCATCTTTTGTACAAATGCCTGATGATTCAAACGTATGTCCTGGCTTTTTGCCCGAATCAGACAATTGTCCAGGTATGGGTATTGTTGAATATTTCTTTGGCTGCAAAATGCAATGACTGGAGCTAGGCACTTTGTGAAAACCCTGGGAGCAGAAGATAAGCCAAAGGGCAGTGCAGAGAACTGATGGTGCATGTAGCCTGCTTTGAAGCGTAGGTATCTTCTGCAAGACTCCCGGATTGGGATGTGCAGGTAGGCTTCCTTTAAATCCAGTGTTGCCAACCAGGTAGCATAGGAAGCAACTGGTGAAGAGTTAGCATGTTGAATTTTGGAATCACCAAAAAGGTGTTTAAGACAGAAAGGTCCAGGATAGGATACCATGAGTTGTCTTTTCTGGGTACCAGGAAAAGTCTTGAGTAGAAAATCTTGTCCCTTTTTCTCTTCTGGAACAGTTTGAATAGCCTTTATGTTTGAGAGAGAGAGAGTACTTGCTTTTGAGCTTCTGCCCACTGATTTGGGGGTAGATCTGGCCAACCGTTTGGGGTTGGTAACGTGTGGAAGTGAAATCTGTATCCTTGGGAAACTATATTTAAAACCCATTTGTCCTGTGTAATGAGTTCCCAGTTTTTTGCCTGCAGAGCAATCTTTCTCCCTAAAGGAGCAGTCAGATGAGAAGTGCTTGGAAGTTTTAAAGTTAAGTCACTGAGACAGTTTACCATGGGGGGAGTCTTATTACTCCCCGATTTGGAAGTGGAAGCCCCCTACTGCTTAGTCCTGTGCGTAACCAGAGACTGAAGCCTGGGTGTTCTGCTGGTTCTGGAATTGGAGTGAGAAGGCCTGGAAGAGGCAGGAAAGGACCAATTCTTAGAGGGCCAATGCCTACTAAATTTTGGAGGCTGTACTTGTAGGAAATCGTTAACAGTTTGCTTAGATATAGCTTTTTCCTCCATCTTTTTAAGAACTTCTTCAGCTCTGTTGCCAAACAGGTGGTCCGGATTTAAGGGAGCACCCAGCAATTTAGCTTTAACATGATCTGGCAAGGATTGCTCTTTAAGCCAAGCATGCCTTCTAAGTACAGACCCAGTGACAACAGCCCTGCAAGATGCCTCTAGTGAATCAAAACCACATAGCAAAGTATGTTTCCAACCTGTTCAGCAGAATGCATTAAATCCTGTAAATCCTTATTTTCAGCACAGTCAGGAATCAACATCATTTTCTGTTTAAGCAATCCAATAATATGCTGCTGAACATATGAAACTGGCAATTTAAGGCTGTAATGGCGAAGGTTGCAGACGTATATACCTTCTTACCCCATCTATCCAGTGCCCTGGAGTCTCGATCAGAGGGGGAAGGATTTTTGGCAGTGGTAGCCGTAATGCCCATGGGTCCCTGTGAAATGGTCTCAGGATCCGCACTAGGATTTTTAAAAAGGAACTTGGGAGTCAGGAACCCTGTAATATCTATCAGGTTTTCTGGGAGCAGGAGGAAGAGAGTCAGGGGCCAAGCTAGATTCTGAAAAGGCATTAGCAATGTCTAGTACAGGAGGGATAGCTAAAGGCCTGTGCTGGGGCAGGAGTAAGAAATCCCTAAGCCTCTTTTTAGAATCAGAGTACTCCTGGCTGTCCCAATGAAAATGCTCCCGAAGAGTATGCAAGGTTTCATTAAAAGAGAAATCTTCTTGGGGGGGGGGGGGGGAATAGAGTCCTTTGCATCAGAATCCTCATAGGTAGATAAGGGTAAATCCTGGTCATCAGAAAAAACAGAAATTTCAGAATCCTGGTTACAAGTATCATAAGCAAATTCAGTCCTAGGTCTCGTAGAGGGGGAAGGTTGGCTTCCCCCGATAAAAGTAATAAGGTCTTCAGCCATTCTTATCATTTGTTTTTTAGGCATAGGAGGCCTGACCATGCGGTCTGGGCATCTGTTTTCTAGGCATGGTTTGAGATTTTGGCCTTGAAGAAGAAGATGGTGTCGGTTTAATATGCAAGTCAGTAGGCCTGAATACACCCTCAGAAGCCAGCGTCTCCGGACCCATCCAAGGTAGAGACATCCCCAGGTTCCAGAGTTGAAGCATCTCGTGGCATACCAGACTCCGAATGGGTCTCAGTAGAGGCCTGCGAATCTGAAGTAGCGGGTATCAGGGGCTGCGAAAGCGTCTTATTCAGTACAGGCGACTGGCTTAGAAGCGTCATCGTCAGCTTTGGACCTAGGCGGCATGTCTCTGTCTTTATCTTTGTGTTTTTTCGGAATGTCGGTATTCGGGTGGCCATCTGGGTAATTGAACCAAGTACCAAAATATTAAGAAGCGTAAATATACAGACTATGAATAGTTTTGTTGCTTAAATAAGGCACAAAACTGACAGCGAGGTATGTCGTGGTCAGGGCCTAGGCAAGGAATACAGTACGAATTAAAATCTTTAGCAGGTATTTGCTTTCCAGGAGAAATACAATTATTGACTTTTACTGACATTGGTTTAGAGCAAGAAAGTTTCCCCAACGGGGTATTTAGCTTTAGTTGAAGACTTTGGTTCTGAAACTCGAAAACGAAAATTTCAGGAGTCGGCCAACCGGCATTTGCGAACTGCTTCTGTTTAGGGGACCGCACAACAAGAAAAGACTGATGTAATGGCGTCGGCTGCATGCTTTATACCCCCCCTCCCCCGACTACCTGACGTCACCGAAGATGAGACAGCAACTGATGCAGAACCCAAGACTTTGATAATCATGCCGACTGTGGGCTTCTGCAAGCAGATAACCCAAATGTGATGACTGCAACAGTGAAACGCGAAGAACATCTATAACTACACACAATAAGAAGTTATGTACTCACCATAACGTTCCATCTGAGTAGGTAGCTTCATTTGTCTGCAACCTGTGGGTCTTGGATCCGATATCGGATCCGAGCCGGCAACTTGTTTCACAGCTAATGGATCCAAGCTCCTAGCTCCTCCCCTCACCCATAGTCCCCTGCCAACCCACCATGACCTCAGATCAAGTTTGCCCCTCAAAATATACCCAAAAAGGGTATTCCAACTTACATAGATCCACTGAAGGCCAGGGGGAAGGAGGGGGGGATGGTTGCAGACAAATGAAGCTACCTACTCAGATGGAACGTTATGGTGAGTACATAACTTCTTAATCTGAAGTAGGGAGTTCATTTGTCAGCAACCTGTGGGACAGAGTCCCCAGCCACCTGAATCTTGGGTGGCCATCATGGAAGGATATTGCGGAGCACCACAGAGCCAAAGGATGCTCTCCCTCTAGAAATCACGTCCAGTTTGTAGTGGTTAATAAAGGTATGAGATGAGGCCCAAGTGGCTGCCGAACAAATGGAACTCTAGATTTGAAGGCCGCAGAAGTAGAGATGGAACGAGTGGAATGTGCGCGAACTCCTTCAGGTGCGGGTCTCCCAGAAGCTTGGTACGCTAGCAGGATACATTGTGAAATCCAGCGTGACAGAGAGATTTCTGATACTGCTTTCCCCAAATTAAATTTGGCAAAGGAAATGAACAGCTGGTCGGATTGTCTGTGACCAGCTGTTCTATGAGTATAAAAACGCAGATGCCTATGAACATCTAATGAGTGCAGCTTGTACTCTCCTTTATTCTGATATTTAGGAAAGAAGACGGGTAAATTTATGGATTGATTTATATTGGTTTCTGATGCTATTTTGGGAAGGAAGGCGGGATTGGTCCTGAGGTACACTCTGTCTGGATGAAAGATCAAATAAGGAAGCTTCACAGAAAGAGCTTGGAGCTTCGAAACTCTTTTCGCAGAAGTAATGGCTACAAGGAATGCTGTTTTCCAGGACAAGTATTTGAGATCTACTGAAGCAGCAGGTTCAAAAGGTGGAGCAGTCAGGGCTTGAAGAACTAGTGAAAGATCCCAAGGTGGTACAGCTTCTTTTATAGGGGGTCTAAGCAAAAAGGTGCCCTTGAGAAAGGTTTTACACAATTTGGCTGACATCAAGGGCCCTGTGTCATGTCCCACATGGTAATGGGAGATGGCAGCCAATTGCACTTTGACAGTTGAGCAACTAGCGCCTTCCTGAAAAAGTTTGGTTAGGAAGTCTAATATGGATGGAAGAGGAGCTGTAAAGGGATCTAGATTATGATGCTCCGCCCAGACGGAGAAACGTTTCCATTTACTAAGGTTACACTTTCCTGGTGGAGGGCTTATGCGCTGCCACAAGGATGGCTTTGACTGGTGAAGAGATACCAGGAGTCCTAACTAGGAGTGGAACTGGAGCAACCAAGCAGTCAGGTCCAGATTTGGGGTCGGTAAGTCCGACGGATGGGAGATTAGATCCGGACTGGGATCCAGAATCCAAGGGGGATTCACTAGGTGAGACCACAAGTAAGGGAGCCAAATTTGCCGAGGCCAGAATGGGGCAATGAGGATCATCCTGCTCCCCAACCGTGAGGCTTTCTGCAAGAGCTGCAGCATCAGGGGTAGAGGAGGATAGGCATAAAGTAGACCGGGTGGCCAAGCATGCACCAGAGCGTCTCTTGGGGTTTCCCCTGGAGGGGGAATCAGAGCGAAGAAATTGCCGCATTTGGTGTTTGAGGGAGAGGCAAAAAGATTGCAGCAGGGTTGCCCCCATATTGCGAATATCTGCTTCGCTACTATTGGGTTGAGAGACCACTCGTACGGGGTAAGAAGGGTGCGGCTGAGTTTGTCCGCTAGGATGTTGGCCCGCTCCGGAATGTGCGTTGCAATCAGAAAGCGGTTGGTGGAAATCGCCCATTCCCACACTCTCATGGCTTCGCGGCATAGAGGGTAAGACCTGGTTCCCCCCTGTTTGTTGATGTACCAGACAACTGACATGTTGTCCAACTGAATTGCAATCATTCCTATGGGGAGGAGATTCTGAAGTGCTTGCAACGCGTACAGCACCGCTCTCATCTCCAGAACGTTGATATGCAGGGAGGTCTCTGTATCATTCCACGTGCCTTGGACGGTCCTGCCTGAATAATGCCCTCCCCACCCGAGGAGGGAGGCGTCCGTGGTCACCGTGGCGAGAGGGGGAGAGGTGCAGAAGGGTCGGCCCGTATGGAGGTCCGGAGCATGGAGCCACCATAATAGAGCCCTCCTGCAAGCCTTGCTGATAGCAATGGGGTGATGGAGAGGAAAAGACAGAAAGGACCATTGTACTAGAAGGGTCCACTGCAGTACCCGCATGTTCAGACGGGCACATGGAAGGAGCGTTATCGCTGCCGCCATGGAGCCGAGCGCTCTCAGGACCAATTCCGCCGGTGGGGTCTCTGACTGGAGGATGGCCCGCACATGAAGT
This sequence comes from Protopterus annectens, assembly GCF_019279795.1. Taxonomy (NCBI): domain Eukaryota; kingdom Metazoa; phylum Chordata; order Ceratodontiformes; family Protopteridae; genus Protopterus; species Protopterus annectens. The sequence continues at coordinate 931,979,826 of NC_056737.1, forward strand.
TGCAAATTCCGTAGTCGTTCCGACGTCAGGAAGGCTCGTAGATCTCTGGTGTCTATTCTGGCTCCTATGAATTCTATGACTTGTGTCAGGGCCAGAAAGGATTTGTCGGCATTGATGGTGATGCCTAACTGTGGGGCTAGGCGGAGAAAGAAATCTCTGGCTGAGCAAAGTAGATGCCTTGTTGGGGCGGTCAGGAGCCAGTCGTCCAGGTACGGAAAGACCTGTATTCCCTGGAGTCTCAGGTGGGCCGCAATCACTGCTAATACTTTGGTGAACACCCTGGGGGCTGTGGTGAGGCCAAAGGGAAGGACCCTGAACTGGCAGTGACTGGCTCCCAGCCAGAACCTCCTGGATCGTCTGTCCATAAGAATGTGGTAGTACACATCCTTGAGGTCTATAGAGCACATCCAATCGTTCTCCCTTAGAAGGGGGAGAATAGATTGAAGAGTGACCATTCGGAATTTTTCCTTGGTTACCGACAGGTTCAAACGGGACAGGTCTAGAATCGGTCTCAAGTCCCCCGTCTTTTTTGGCACCAAAAAGAACCTGGAGTAGAACCCTAATCCGAGCTGGTCTTGGGGGATGGGCTGGATGGCTCTTTCTTAGCAGCTGCTGAATTTCTGCGGCTGCAGCCTCCCTCTGATCGGGTGGTACATCGGGGAGGTTCTTGAATTTGGGGACATAAAGTAATGGGATTTTGTATCCTCTGGATATAATTCGAAGCACCCAGCGGTCTGTCGTGATGGACTCCCATGCCGCTAGGTGCTCCGAGAAGCGCCCCCAGACTGCCTCCAGAGTGGAGCAGTCGGGCAACCCTTCAGGGCTGCTACGTGGGCCGGTCAGAGAAAGGTTCTCTGGACCCAAAGTTTCTCGGGGCCCCTCTGCCCCTGGGGCGGCGTCCTCCCTGTCCTCCTCTGCCACAGAAGGACTGGTTGTCCGGAGCGGGTTGGGAATGTTGCGATTTCCGGAACCACATCTTCTTCTGACCCTTTTGGTTCTTCGAAAAGGACCGCTGGGGAGCAGAGAAGCAGACTCAGATGGCAGACAACGTCTTCCCGTCCTTCTCGCTCTGGACAAGTGTCTCGCGAACCGTTTTGCCAAACAGGGCAGAACCATCGAAAGGGGCGTTCGCAAAGGACGCTTTAAAGGGCTCCGCAAAGTTACAATGACGGAGCCAGGCCTGACGTCTCATGACTAGGCCCGCTCCGCTAGCGGCTCCCTCGGTGGCGTGGGACAATAGCCGCATAGAGGTATTTGAAATGGATCTCAGAGTGGCCATTCGGGTGGAGTACAATTGTTTGTCCTCCGCCGACATGGACTCAGGGGGGGAGGCAGCGTATTCTTTGATAAGATCCCGCTGCATCCTGATGACATGTGCCATACAGTTCAGAGACCTTACAGAAAAGGTCGCTGAACTAAAAACTCGCTTCCCTAAGCGGTCCATCGAGCGGGACTCCTTGCTCGGTGGATGGACTGAGGGGCTCTCCTGAGCTAGTTCCCTCTTCGTGACTGCCGTCAACATGGCATCTACGGGGGGACCCTTGCTCCAGAGTGACCGGTCTGCGGGGGGGCTTAGTATCCTGTCCGGGCGTTTGGGTATTGGCTCCACGGTGTCCGGGTCCTTCCACGCCCTGGTGGTAATAAGGTCCACCAAGGGGTCGGCCGGAGGGGACACCCAAGAGGTAGATGGGCCTGCTTCGAATGCCTCCAGAAACACGGACTCGTCGGAGGAAGCCTTGGGGGCAGACCACCCACCTCTGATCCTCAGCATCTCCATGATGTCTCCAAAGGAGACATCCTCAGGGGGTGATCTCGGGGAGCCCTCCCCTTCATCCAAGAGTGTCCTCAGTTAAGGACTCAGGGGAGTCCACGTGCCTCCTCTTGCACTTGTGCTTGCGGGGCACTTCCTCGGGGGGGGGGCTGTCCGAGGAGGTCTTGCCAGCAACATCCTGTTCCAATGGAACAACCTGGGACATTGATGCAGGCTGTCCCTGAGGCCGGGTGATGGAAGCCTGGCCCAGCAGAGAGGGAGTGCAGGGTGGAGCCGAGACAAGGGCCGGGGGTCCGGATGCTCTCGACAGAGCCCTCTCCACTACATCGAAGGCCGAGGGGGAACCGCTCTCCATGGGCTCCGAGAGCCGGTTCCCACTCGGATTCGATGAAGGGATCGGAACCGGCGCCGAGACCATCGGATCCAAAGGACCAGTGCGCTCCGACCTGGACGGAGCTGAAGGCACACTGAATCCCTCAGATCCGAAGCTCGGGCCACGGCTCCGAGAGGTCGGATTCAAAGTACCAAGTACTGTCGGCGCCGACCCACCCCCCGGCTCCGACGCTGCTCGGCTCCAAACGCTCCAAACCCGGGTAGCGGGTCGGAGAAGGAGCAATTGGAGTGAAAAAGGGTGTCGAGCTCCCCCCCCGAAGGGGGGGGGGGCAAGAGCACTCCCATCTGCAGCTGGGCCTGGATGAATCTTCGCATCATCCGGTCCAAGTCTGCATCAGACATGCTGAACGTTGATCTCGAAGAGGCCACAGAGGCAGGCCTGGAATGCCTCCTCGATGACCTCGATGGAGATCGGGCCTCCTCCTCCTCGGGCCCTGGGGAGAAGCAAGGAGATTAGAGCCGAGGAGGAGGAGACCTAGAAGCAGTGGAGGGAGAAGCCCGCTTAGCTGGCGGGGCCGAAGCGGAGGCCACGGCCCGCCGCTTGTGGTGCTTCTCCCTCCGTTTCTCCCTCCTAGCCTCCCTATCCTCCGGCGCTTTAGCGGGAGTTTGAGTCCCGGCCGAAAGAAGGGGGGCAGGAGTGGCAATAACTACAGCCTGTGGTAGTGCCACGGGAGCAGCGGAGGCCGGAGCCGAGTCCAGGGGCAAAAGTCCCGCCAGGACCAGCTTCGACCTCCGCTCTTTCAGTGCCCTGGGGTTGAACGCTGCACAAATGGTACAGTCTGAGGTGAGGTGTTCAACCCCAAGGCACCGAAAGCACAGAGTGTGGCCATCAGCCGGGGAGAGCTTATGGCTACACTCGGTACATTTAGAAAAAATGGCTTTTGGGGCCTCAGCCATACTTTAAAGAAAAGGAGTGCTACACAAACACACAGGCCCCAAAAACACAAACACACACTCACCAACGACCAGCGAAGGGAGGGGAAAAAAACTATGTAAAAAAATAAGTATTACAGGGAACCTAACTCTTTCACACTTTTTTTAAAATTAAAGTAGAGAAAATTTGACTAAGAAAAACAGACTTAACTGACGATTTCGCTAGAGCTCAAGAAATCCAGCCATCCACAAGCGCGGCAAACTAGATCTGGGGTCATGGAGGGTTGGCAGGGGATTATGGGTGAGGAGAGGAGCTCGGATCCATTAGCTATGAAACAAGTTGCCGGCTCGGATCCGATATCGGATCCAAGACCCATAGGTTGCTGACAAATGAACTCCCTACTTCAGATTATATATCTAATACAGATCTGAAACTACACACAATACACATCTGAAACTACACACAATACACATCTGAAACTACACACAATACACATCTGAAACTACACACAACACACATCTGAAACTACACACAACACACATCTGAAACTACACACAACACACATCTGAAACTACACACAACACACATCTGAAACTACACACAACACACATCTGAAACTACACACAACACACATCTGAAACTACACACAACACACATCTGAAAGTACACACAACACACATCTGAAAGTACACACAACACACATCTGAAAGTACACACAACACACATCTGAAACTACACACAATACACATCTGAAACTACACACAATACACATCTGAAACTACACACAATACACATCTGAAACTACACACAATATATATACCTAACTACACACAATATATATATATCTAACTACACACAATATATATCTAACTACACACACGTACTTACGTGTGTGTAATATATATATATATATATATATATATATATATTTATATATATGCACATGCGTGTATATATACAGTGCAATGAAAAATATTTGCCTCCTTCCTGATTTCTTTGC